>NW_019230465.1:773936-786456 GCF_002742605.1 Olea europaea var. sylvestris
TTCGTTTGGGCCTCCAAATAATTAATTTCCTTACTAATTGTGTCAGGTTGAAGAAGTGCTAGACAGAAAATTAACAAAGCAAAATCGCACCAAGGTCAATTTCGTAATTTTTCGCGACGGTGTTGGAATGGGCCAAAATTTGGCAGGTTGATTAGAAAGGACCTGTGAATTTGGACTTGGGGCATAGACCCGGTAAGGATCACGGGATTTTAGCCAAATTCCTTCGGTTGGGCCTCCGAATAGTTAATTTCCTCATTAATTATGTCAGGTTGAAGAAGTACTGGACCGAAAATTAATAAAAAAAAATGCACCAGGTGCAATTTTATCAATTGACGCGATGGTGTCGAAATGACCCGAAATTTGGCAGGTTCATTTGAAACGGCCCGTGAAATTGGACTCAGGGTACAGACCCGGGATCACAGGATTTTAGCCAAATTCCTTCGTTTGGGCCTCCGAATAATAAATTTCCTTATTAATTATGTCAGGTTGAAGAAGTACTGGACCGAAAATTAATAAAAAAAAATGCACCAGGTGCAATTTTATCAATTGACGCGATGGTGTCGAAATGACCCGAAATTTGGCAGGTTCATTTGAAACGGCCCGTGAAATTGGACTCGGGGCATAGACTCGGGATCATGGGATTTTAGCCGAACTTCTTTGTTTGGGCCTCCGAATAATTAATTTCGGTATTAATTATGTCCGGTTGAAGAAATGCTGGATAGAAAATTAACGAATCAAAACCGCACAATGGGCAATTTTGTCATTTTTCGCGATGGTGTCGGAATGGGCCGAAATTTGGT
The DNA here is from genome assembly GCF_002742605.1 of Olea europaea var. sylvestris. Taxonomy (NCBI): domain Eukaryota; kingdom Viridiplantae; phylum Streptophyta; class Magnoliopsida; order Lamiales; family Oleaceae; genus Olea; species Olea europaea. The sequence continues at coordinate 774,737 of NW_019230465.1, forward strand.
AGGTTGATTCGAAAACACCTTCGAAATTGGACTCGGGGCACAGACTCGGGATCACTGGATTTTAGAAAAATTCCTTCGTTTGTGCCTACGAATAACTAATTTCCTTATTAATTATTTCAGGTTGAAGAAGTACTGGATAGAAAATTGAAAAAGAAAAACTGCACCAGGGGCAATTTTATCAGTTTTCACGATGGTGCCGGAATGAGCCGAAATATGGCAGGTTGATTGGAAACGGCCCGCGAAATTGGACTCGGGGCACAGACCTGGGATCACGGGATTTTAGCCAAATTCCATTGTTTGGGCCTCCGAATAATTAATTTCCTTATTAATTATTTTAGGTTAAAGAAGTGCTGGACGGAAAATTAACAAAGCAAAACCGCACCAAGGGCAATTTTGTCATTTTTGCGACGGTGTCGGAATGGGCCGAAATTTGGCAGGTTGATTGGAAACGGCCTGTGAAATTGGACTCGAGGCTCAGACCCGGGATCACGGGATTTAAGCCAAATTCCTTCATTTAGGCCTCCGAATAACTAATTTCCTTATTACTTATATCAGGTTGAAGCATTGCAGGACAGAAAATTAACAAAGAAAAACCGCACCTGGGGCAATTTGTCATTTGTCGCAACCATGTCAGAATGGGCCAAAATTTGAAAGTTTGATTGGAAACGGCCCGTGAAATTGAACTCGTGGAACACCCGGGATCACGAGATTTTAGTCAAATTCTTGCGTTTGGGCCTCCGAATAATTAATTTGCTTATTAATTATGTCAGGTTGAAGAAGCGCTGGACAAAAAATTAACAAAAAAAATCGCACCGGAGACAATTTTGTGATTTTTTGAGATGGTGTCAGAATGGGCCGAAATTTGGTAGGTCGATTGGAAACGGCCCGCGAAATTGGACTCCGGGGAAAAAAGACCCGGGATCATGAGATTTTAGCCTAATTCCTTCGTTTGGGCCTTCTAATAATTAATTTCCTTATTAATTATGTCAGGTTGAAGAAGTGCTGGAGAGAAAATTAACAAAGTAAAACTGCACCAAGGGCAATTTTGTCATATTTCGCGACGGCGTCGGAATGGGCCGAAATTTGGCAAGTTGACTTGAAACGACCCGCGAAATTGGACTTTGGGCACAGACCCAGGATCACGGGATTTTTGCCAAATTCCATCGTTTGGGCCACCGAATAATTAATTTCCTTATTAATTATGTCATGTTAAAGAAGTGCTGGACAAAAAATTAATTAAGCAAAATCGCATCAGGGGCAATTTTGTCATATTTCGCGACGGTGTTGGAATGGGCAGAAATTTGGCAAGTTGACAGGAAACGGCTCGCGAAATTGGACTTTGGGCATAGACCCAAGATCACGAGATTTCAGCCTAATTCCTTCATTTGGGCCTCCGAATAATTAATTTCCTTATTAATTATGTCAGGTTGAAGAATTGCTGGACAGAAAATTAACAAAGAAAAATCACACCTAGGGCACTTTTGTCGTTCGTCGCCACGGTGTCGGAATGGGCTGAAATTTCACAAGCTGATTGAAAATGGCTCACGAAATTGGAGTCGGGTCGCAGACCCAGAATCATGGGGTTTTACCAAAATTCCTTCGTTTGGGCCTACGAATAATCAATTTCCTTTTTAATTATGTCAGCTGGAAGTAGTGCTGGATAGAAAATTAACTAAGCAAAACGCACCAAGGGCAATTTTGTCATTTGTCGCGACAGCGTCGGAATGGGCCAAAGTTTGGCAGGTTGTTTGGAATCGGCCCGCGAATTTGGACTCGGAGCACAGACCCGGGATCATGGGATTTTGGCCAAATTCTTTCGTTCGTGCCTCCAAATAAATAATTTCCTTATTAATTATGTCAGGTTGAAGAAGTGCTGGACAGAAAATCAAAAAAGCAAAATCGCATCGGGGCAATTTCGTCATTTTTCGCGACGATGTCAAAACTGGCCGAAATTTGGCAGGTTGATTAGAAACGGCCTGCGAAATTGGACTTGAGGCACAGACCCGGGAAGGATCACGTGATTTTAGCAAAATTCCTTCATTTGGGCCTCCGAATAGTTAATTTCCTCATTAATTATGTCAGGTTGAAGAAGTGTTGCACAAAAAATTAACAAAGAAAAATCGCACCAGGGGCAATTTTGTCGTTTGCCATGGCGGTGTCCGAATGGTCTGAAATTTGGAAGGTTGATTCGAAACGGCCCGTGAAATTGGACTCGAGGCACTGACCCCGGATCACGGGATTTTAGCCAAATTCCTTCGTTTGGACCTCCGAATAATTAATTTCCTTATTAATCATGTCAGGTTGAAGAAGTACTGGATAGAAAATTAACAAAAAAAAACGCACCAAGGGCAATTTTTTCATTTGTCGCGAAGGTGTCGAAATGGCCCGAAATTTGGCAGGTTGATTGGCAACAGCCCGTGAAATTGGACTCCGGGCACAGACTCGGGATCACTGGATTTTAGCTAAATTCCTTCGTTTGGGCTTCCGAATATTAAATTTCCTTCTTAATTACATTAGGTTGAAGAAGTGCTGGACAAAAAATTAACAAGGCAAAATCGCACCAGGGGCAATTTCGTTATTTTTTGCAACGGTGTCGAAATGAGCCGAAATTTGGTAGGTTGATTGGAAACGACCTTCGAAATTGGATTCGGCGCACAGACTCGGGATCACGGGACTTTAGCAAAATTCTTTCGTTTGGGCCTATGAATAATTAATTTCCTTGTTAATTATTTCAGGTTGAAGAAGTGCTGGATAGAAAATTAAAAAAGAAAAACTGCACCAGGGGCAATTTTATCATTTTTCGCGATGGTGTCGAAATGGGCCGACAAATGGCAGGTTGATTGGAAACGGCCAGCGAAATTGGACTCGGGGTACAGACCTGCTATAACTGGATTTTAGCCAAATTCCTTCGTTTAGGCCTCCGAATAATTAATTTCCTTATTAATTATGTCATGTTGAAGAAGTACTGGACAGAAAATTAACAAATCAAAACCGCACCAGGTGTAATTTTTTCATTTGTTGCGATTGAGTCGAAATGGGCCAAAATTAGGCAGGTTGATTGGAAACGGCCTGCGAAATTGGACTCGGGGCATGACCCGGGATCACGGGATTTTGGACAAATTCCTTCGTTTGGGCCTCCAAATAATTAATTTCCTTATTAATTATGTCAGGTTGAAGAAGTACAGGACAAAAAATTAACAAAGAAAAATTGCACCAGGGGCAATTTCGTCATTTTTCGCGACGGTGTCGAAATGGGCCGAAATTTGGCAGGTTGATTGGAAACGACTTGCGAAATTGGATTCGGCACACAGACCCAGGATCACGGGACTTTAGCAAAATTCTTTCGTTTGGGCCTATGAATAATTAATTTCCTTGTTAATTATTTCAGGTTGAAGAAGTGCAGGACAAAAAATTAACAAAGAAAAATTGCACCAGGGGCAATTTTGTCATTTTTCGCGACGGTGTCGAAATGGGCCGAAATTTGGCAGGTTGATTAGAAACGACTTGCGAAATTGGACTTAGGGTACAGACCCGGGATCACGAGATTTTAGCCAAATTCCTTTGTTTCGGCCTCCAAATAATTAATTTCCTTATTAATTATGTCAGGTTGAAGCAGTGCTGGACAGAAAATTAACAAAGAAAAATCGCACTTGGGGCAATTTTATCATTTGTTGCGACAGTGTCGGAATGGGCCGAAATTTGGTTGGTTGATTCGAAACGGCCCGTGAAATTGGACTCGGGGCACAAAACCGGGATCACGGGATTTTAGCCAAATTCCTTCGCTTGGGCCTCCGAATAATTAATTTCCTTACTAATTCTGTCAGGTTGAAGAAGTGCTGGATAGAAAATTAACAAAGAAAAACTACACCTAGGACAATTTGTCATTCGTCGTAACGGTATCGAAATGGGCCAAAATTTGGCAGGTTGATTGGAAACGGCCCGCGAAATTGGACGCGGGGCACAGACCCGGGATCATGGATTTTAGCAAAATTCCTTCATTTGGGCCTACGGATAATTGACTTTCGTATTAATTATGTCAAGTTGAAGAAGTGCTGGACAGAAAATTAACAAGCCAAAACCACACCAAGGGCAATTTTGTCATTTCTTGCGATGGTGTCGGAATGGGCCAAAGTTTGGCAGTTTGATTGGAAACGGCTCGCGAAATTGGACTGTGAGCACAGACCCGGGATCACGGGATTTTAGCCAAATTCCATTGTTTGGGCCTCCAAATAATTAATTTCCTTACTAATTATGTCAGGTTGAAGAAGTGCTAGACAGAAAATTAACAAAGCAAAATCGCACCAGGGTCAATTTCGTAATTTTTCGCGACGGTGTCGGAATGGGCCAAAATTTGGCAGGTTGATTAGAAAGGACCTGTGAAGTTGGACTCGGGGCATAGACCCGGTAAGGATCACGGGATTTTAGCCAAATTCCTTCGGTTGGGCCTCCGAATAGTTAATTTCCTCATTAATTATGTCAGGTTGAAGAAGTGCAGGACAAAAAATTAACAAAGAAAAATCGCATTAGGGGCAATTTTTTCATTTGTTGCGACGGTGTTGGAATTGGCCCAAATTTGGCAGATTGATTCGAAACGGCCCGTGAAATTGGACTCAGGGTACAGACCCGGGATCACGGGATTTTAGCCAAATTCCTTCGTTTGGGCCTCCGAATAATAAATTTCCTTATTAATTATGTCAGGCTGAAGAAGCACTGGACCGAAAATTAATAAAAAAACCGCACCAGGTGCAATTTTATCATTTGACGCGATGGTGTCGAAATGACCCGAAATTTGGCAGGTTCATTTGAAACGGCCCGTGAAATTGGACTCGGGGCATAGACTCGGGATCATGGGATTTTAGCCGAACTTCTTTGTTTGGGCCTCCGAATAATTAATTTCGGTATTAATTATGTTCGGTTGAAGAAATGCTGGATAGAAAATTAACGAATCAAAACCGCACAATGGGCAATTTTGTCATTTTTCGCGATGGTGTCGGAATGGGCCGAAATTTGGTAGGTTGATTCGAAAACACCTTCGAAATTGGACTCGGGGCACAGACTCGGGATCACTGGATTTTAGAAAAATTCCTTCGTTTGTGCCTACGAATAATTAATTTCCTTATTAATTATTTCAGGTTGAAGAAGTACTGGATAGAAAATTGAAAAAGAAAAACTGCACCAGGGGCAATTTTATCAGTTTTCACGATGGTGCCGGAATGGGCCGAAATGTGGCAGGTTGATTGGAAACGGCCCGCGAAATTGGACTCGGGGCACAGACCTGGGATCACGGGATTTTAGCCAAATTCCATTGTTTGGGCCTCCGAATAATTAATTTCCTTATTAATTATTTTAGGTTAAAGAAGTGCTGGACGGAAAATTAACAAAGCAAAACCGCACCAAGGGCAATTTTGTCATTTTTGCGACGGTGTCGGAATGGGCCGAAATTTGGCAGGTTGATTGGAAACGGCCTGTGAAATTGGACTCGAGGCTCAGACCCGGGATCACGGGATTTAAGCCAAATTCCTTCATTTAGGCCTCCGAATAACTAATTTCCTTATTACTTATGTCAGGTTGAAGCATTGCAGGACAGAAAATTAACAAAGAAAAACCGCACCTGGGGTAATTTTGTCATTTGTCGCAACCGTGTCAGAATGGGCCAAAATTTGAAAGTTTGATTGGAAACGGCCCGTGAAATTGAACTCGTGGAACACCCGGGATCACGAGATTTTAGTCAAATTCTTGCGTTTGGGCCTCCGAATAATTAATTTCCTTATTAATTATGTCAGGTTGAAGAAGTGCTGGACAAAAAATTAACAAAAAAAATCGCACCGGAGACAATTTTGTGATTTTTTGAGATGGTGTCAGAATGGGCCGAAATTTGGTAGGTCGATTGGAAACGGCCCGCGAAATTGGACTCGGGGTACAGACCCGGGATCATGAGATTTCAGCCTAATTCCTTCGTTTGGGCCTTCTAATAATTAATTTTCTTATTAATTATGTCAGGTTGAAGAAGTGCTGGAGAGAAAATTAACAAAGTAAAACTGCACCAAGGGCAATTTTGTCATATTTCGCGACGGCGTCGGAATGGGCCGAAATTTGGCAAGTTGACTTGAAACGACCCGCGAAATTGGACTTTGGGCATAGACCCAGGATCACAGGATTTTAGCCAAATTCCATCGTTTGGGCAACCGAATAATTAATTTCCTTATTAATTATGTCATGTTAAAGAAGTGCTGGACAAAAAATTAATTAAGCAAAATCGCACCAGGGGCAATTTTGTCATATTTCGCGACGGTGTTGGAATGGGCAGAAAGTTGGCAAGTTGACAGGAAACGGCTCGCGAAATTGGACTTTGGGCACAGACCCAGGATCACGAGATTTCAGCCTAATTCCTTCATTTGGGCCTCCTAATAATTAATTTCCTTATTAATTATGTCAGGTTGAAGAATTGCTGGATAGAAAATTAACAAAGAAAAATCACACCTAGGGCACTTTTGTCGTTCGTCGCCACGGTGTCGGAATGGGCTGAAATTTCACAAGCTGATTGAAAATGGCTCACGAAATTGGAGTCGGGTCGCAGACCCAGAATCATGGGGTTTTACCAAAATTCCTTCGTTTGGGCCTACGAATAATCAATTTCCTTTTTAATTATGTCAGCTGGAAGTAGTGCTGGATAGAAAATTAACTAAGCAAAACGCACCAAGGGCAATTTTGTCATTTGTCGCGATAGCGTCGGAATGGGCCAAAGTTTGGCAGGTTGTTTGGAATCGGCCCGCGAATTTGGACTCGGAGCACAGACCCGGGATCATGGGATTTTAGCCAAATTCTTTCGTTCGTGCCTCCAAATAAATAATTTCCTTATTAATTATGTCAGGTTGAAGAAGTGCTGGACAGAAAATTAAAAAAGCAAAATCGCATCGGGGTAATTTCGTCATTTTTCGCGACGATGTCGAAACTGGCCGAAATTTGGCAGGTTGATTAGAAACGGCCTGCGAAATTGGACTTGAGGCACAAACCCGGGAAGGATCACGTGATTTTAGCAAAATTCCTTCATTTGGGCCTCCGAATAGTTAATTTCCTCATTAATTATGTCAGGTTGAAGAAGTGTTGCACAGAAAATTAACAAAGAAAAACCGCACCAGGGGCAATTTTGTCGTTTGCCATGGCGGTGTCCGAATGGTCCGAAATTTGGAAGGTTGATTCGAAACGGCCCGTGAAATTGGACTCGAGACACTGACCCCGGATCACGGGATTTTAGCCAAATTCCTTCGTTTGGACCTCCGAATAATTAATTTCCTTATTAATCATGTCAGGTTGAAGAAGTGTTGCACAGAAAATTAACAAAGCAAAATCGCACCGGACCTCCGAATAATTAATTTCCTTATTAATCATGTCAGGTTGAAGAAGTGTTGGACAAAAAATTAATAAAGAAGAAATGGCCCGAAATTTGGCAGGTTGATTGGCAACAGCCCGTGAAATTGGACTCCGGGCACAGACTCGGGATCACTGGATTTTAGCTAAATTCCTTCGTTTGGGCCTCCGAATATTAAATTTCCTTCTTAATTACGTTAGGTTGAAGAAGTGCTGGACAAAAAATTAACAAGGCAAAATCGCACCAGGGGCAATTTCGTCATTTTTTGCAACGGTGTTGAAATGAGCCGAAATTTGGTAGGTTGATTGGAAACGACCTTCGAAATTGGATTCGGTGCACAGACTCAGGATCACGGGACTTTAGCAAAATTCTTTCGTTTGGGCCTATGAATAATTAATTTCCTTGTTAATTATTTCAGGTTGAAGAAGTGCTGGATAGAAAATTAAAAAAGAAAAACTGCACCAGGGGCAATTTTATCATTTTTCGCGATGGTGTCGAAATGGGCCGACAAATGGCAGGTTGATTGGAAACGGCCAGCGAAATTGGACTCGAGGCACATACCTGCTATAATTGGATTTTAGCCAAATTCCTTCGTTTAGGCCTCCGAATAATTAATTTCCTTATTAATCATGTCAGGTTGAAGAAGTACTGGATAGAAAATTAACAAAAAAAAATGCACCAGGGGTAATTTTTTCATTTGTCGTGATTGCGTCGAAATGGGCCAAAATTAGGCAGGTTGATTGGAAACGGCCTGCGAAATTGGACTCGGGGCATAGACCCGGGATCACGGGATTTTGGACAAATTCCTTCCTTTGGGCCTCCAAATAATTAATTTCCTTATTAATTAGGTCAGGTTGAAGAAGTGCAGGACAAAAAATTAACAAAGAAAAATTGCACCAGGGGCAATTTCGTCATTTTTCGCGACGGTGTCGAAATGGGCCGAAATTTGGCAGGTTGATTGGAAACGGCCTGCGAAATTGGACTCGGGGCATAGACCCGGGATCACGGGATTTTGGACAAATTCCTTCCTTTGGGCCTCCAAATAATTAATTTCCTTGTTAATTATTTCAGGTTGAAGAAGTGCTGGATAGAAAATTAAAAAAGAAAAACTGCACCAGGGGCAATTTTATCAATTTTCGCGATGGTGTCGAAATGGGCCGACAAATGGCAGGTTGATTGGAAACGGCCAGCGAAATTGGACTCGAGGCACATACCTGCTATAATTGGATTTTAGCCAAATTCCTTCGTTTAGGCCTCCGAATAATTAATTTCCTTATTAATCATGTCAGGTTGAAGAAGTACTGGATAGAAAATTAACAAAAAAAAATGCACCAGGGGTAATTTTTTCATTTGTCGTGATTGCGTCGAAATGGGCCAAAATTAGGCAGGTTGATTGGAAACGGCCTGCGAAATTGGACTCGGGGCATAGACCCGGGATCACGGGATTTTGGACAAATTCCTTCCTTTGGGCCTCCAAATAATTAATTTCCTTATTAATTAGGTCAGGTTGAAGAAGTGCAGGACAAAAAATTAACAAAGAAAAATTGCACCAGGGGCAATTTCGTCATTTTTCGCGACGGTGTCGAAATGGGCCGAAATTTGGCAGGTTGATTGGAAACGACTTGCGAAATTGGATTCGGCACACAGACCCAGGATCACGGGACTTTAGCAAAATTCTTTCGTTTGGGCCTATGAATAATTAATTTCCTTGTTAATTATTTCAGGTTGAAGAAGTGCAGGACAAAAAATTAACAAAGAAAAATTGCACCAGGGGCAATTTCGTCATTTTTCGCGACGGTGTCGAAATGGGCCGAAATTTGGCAGGTTGATTGGAAACGGCCCGCGAAATTGGACTCGGGGCACAAAACCGGGATCACGGGATTTTAGCCCAATTCCTTCGCTTGGGCCTCCGAATAATTAATTTCCTTACTAATTATGTCAAGTTGAAGAAGTGCTGGACAGAAAATTAACAAAGAAAAATCGCACTTGGGGCAATTTTATCATTTGTTGCGACAGTGTCGGAATGGGCCGAAATTTGGTTGGTTGATTCGAAACGGCCCGTGAAATTGGACTCGGGGCACAAAACCGGGATCACGGGATTTTAGCCCAATTCCTTCGCTTGGGCCTCCGAATAATTAATTTCCTTACTAATTATGTCAAGTTGAAGAAGTGCTGGACAGAAAATTAACAAAGCAAAATCGCACCAAGGGCAATTTTGTCATTTCTTGCGATGGTGTCGGAATAGGCCAAAGTTTGACTGTTTGATTGGAAACGGCCCGCGAAATTGGACTCTGAGCACAGACCCGGGATCAGGGGATTTTAGCCAAATTCCTTCGTTTGGGCCTCCAAATAATTAATTTCCTTACTAATTATGTCAGGTTGAAGAAGTGCTAGACAGAAAATTAACAAAGCAAAATCGCACCAGGGTCAATTTCGTAATTTTTCGCGACGGTGTCGGAATGGGCTGAAATTTGGCAGGTTGATTAGAAAGGACCTGTGAATTTGGACTCGGGGCATAGACCCGGTAAGGATCACGGGATTTTAGCTAAATTCCTTCGGTTGGGCCTCCGAATAGTTAATTTCCTCATTAATTATGTCAAGTTGAAGAAATGCAGGACAAAAAATTAACAAAGAAAAATCGCATCAGGGGCAATTTTTTCATTTCTCGCGACTGTGTTAGAATGGGGCCAAATTTGGCAGATTGATTCGAAATGGGCCGTGAAATTGGACTCAGGGTACAGACCTGGGATCACGGGATTTTAGCAAAATTCCTTCGTTTGGGCCTCCGAATAATAAATTTCCTTATTAATTATGTCAGGTTGAAGAAGTACTGGACCGAAAATTAATAAAAAAACCGCACCAGGTGCAATTTTGTCATTTGACGCGATGGTGTCGAAATGACCCAAAATTTAGCAGGTTCATTTGAAACGGCCCTTGAAATTGGACTCGGGGCACAGACTCGGGATCATGGGATTTTAGCCGAACTTCTTTGTTTGGGCCTCCGAATAATTAATTTCGGTATTAATTATGTCAGGTTGAAGAAATGCTGGATAGAAAATTAACGAATCAAAACCTCACAACGGGCAATTTTGTCATTTTTCGCGACGGTGTCGGAATGGACCGAAATTTGGTAGGTTGATTCGAAAACACCTTCGAAATTGGACTCGGGGCACAGACTCGGGATCACTGGATTTTAGAAAAATTCCTTCGTTTGTGCCTACGAATAATTAATTTCCATATTAATTATTTCAGGTTGAAGAAGTACTGGATAGAAAATTAAAAAAGAAAAACTACCCCAGGGGCAATTTTATCAGTTTTCACGATGGTGCCGGAATGGGCCGAAATATGGCAGGTTGATTGGAAACGGCCCGCGAAATTGGACTCGGGGCACAGACCCGGGATCACGGGATTTTAGCCAAATTCCATTGTTTGGGCCTCCGAATAATTAATTTCCTTATTAATTATGTTAGGTTAAAGAAGTGCTGGACAGAAAATTAACAAAGCAAAACCGCACCAAGGGTAATTTTGTCATTTTTTACGATGGTGTCGGAATGGGCCGAAATTTGGCTGGTTGATTGGAAACGGCCTGTGAAATTGGACTCGAGGCTCAGACCCGGGATCACGGGATTTAAGCCAAATTCCTTCATTTAGGCCTCCGAATAACTAATTTCCTTATTAATTATGTCAGGTTGAAGCATTGCAGGACAGAAAATTAACAAAGAAAAACCGCACCTGGGGCAATTTTGTCATTTGTCGCAACCGTGTCAGAATGGGCCAAAATTTGAAAGTTTGATTGGAAACGGCCTGTGAAATTGAACTCGTGGAACACCCGGGATCACGAGATTTTAGCCAAATTCTTGCGTTTGTGCCTCGAATAATTAATTTCCTTATTAATTATGTCAGGTTGAAGAAGTGCTGGACAAAAAATTAACAAAAAAAATCGCGCTAGGGACAATTTTGCCATTTGTTGCGACGGTGTCGAAATGGGCCGAAATATGGCACGTTGATTGGAAACGGCCCGCGAAATTGGATTCGGGCACAAACTCGAGATCACGGGAATTTATCTAAATTCCTTCGTTTGGGCCTCCGAATAATTAATTTCCTTATTAATTATGTCAGGTTGAAGAAGTGCTGGACAGAAAATTAACAAAGTAAAACCGCACCAAGGGTAATTTTGTCATTTTTTACGATGGTGTCGGAATGGGCCGAAATTTGGCTGGTTGATTGGAAACGGCCTGTGAAATTGGACTCGAGGCTCAGACCCGGGATCACGGGATTTAAGCCAAATTCCTTCATTTAGGCCTCCGAATAACTAATTTCCTTATTAATTATGTCAGGTTGAAGCATTGCA
>NW_019230465.1:786497-871049 GCF_002742605.1 Olea europaea var. sylvestris
GTTTGGGCCTCCGAATAATTAATTTCCTTATTAATTATGTCAGGTTGAAGAAGTGCTGGACAGAAAATTAACAAAGTAAACCCGCACCAGGGGCAATTTTGTCATTTGTCGCGATGGTACCGGAGTGGACCGAAATTTGGCAGGTTAATTGGAAATGGCCCGCAAAATTGGACTCAGGGTACAGACCCGGGATCACGGGATTTTAGCCAAATTCCTTAATTTGGGCCTCCGAATAATTAATTTCTTTATTAATTATGTCATGTTGAAGAAGTGCTGGACAGAAAATCAACAAAGAAAAATCGTACCAAGGGCAATTTTGTCATTTGGCGCTATTGTATTAGAATGGGCTGAAATTTGGCGGGTTGATTGGAAACGGCCCACGAAATTGAACTCGGGGCACAGACCCGGGATCACGGGATTTTAGCAAAATTCTTTCGTTTGGGCCTACGAATAATTAATTTCCTTATTAATTATTTTCAAGTTGAAGAAGTGCTGGACAGAAAATTAAAAACTAAAAACTACACCTGGGGCAATTTTGTCATTTGTCGCGACGGTGTTGGAATGGGCCGAAATTTGACAGGTTGATTGGAAACGGCCCACGAAATTGGACTCGAGGCACAGACCGGGGTTCACGGGATTTTAGCCAAATTCCTTCGTTTCGGCCTCCAAATAATTAGTTTCCTTATTAATTATGTCTGGTTGAAGAAGTGTTGGACAAAAAATTAATAAAGAAAAACTACACCAGGGGCAATTTTATCATTTGTCACGATGGTGTCGAAATGGGCCGAAATTTGGCAGGTTGACTGGAAACGGCCCGTGAAATTAGACTCGGGACACAGACCCAGCTTCACAGGATTTTTGCCAAATTCCTTCGTTTGGGCCTCCGAATAATTAATTTCCTTATTAATTATGTCAGGTTGAAGAAGTGTTGGACAGAAAATTAACAATGCAAAACCGCACCAGGGGCAATTTTGTCATTTTTAGTGACAATGTCAGAATGGGCCGAAATTTGGTAGGTTGATTGGAAATGGCCTGCGAAATTTGACTCGAGGCACAGACCCGGGATCACGGGATTTTAGCCAAATTCCTCCGTTTGGGCCTCAGAACAATTAAATTCCTTGTTAATTATGTCTGGTTGAAGATGTGCTGGACAGAAAACTGACAAAGAAAAACCTCACGAGGGGCAATTTTGTCATTTGTTGCGACGATGTCGGAATGGTCCAAAATTTGGCAGGTTGATTGGAAATGGCCCGTGAAATTGGACAAAGGGCACAGACCCGTTATCACGGTATTTTAGGCAAATTCCTTTGTTTGGGCCTCCGAATAATTAATTTCCAAATTAATTATGTCAGGTTGAAGAATTGCTGGACAAAAAATTAACAAAGCAAAATCGCACCAGGGGCAATTTTGTCATTTTTCAAGACAGTGTTGGAATAGGTCGAAATTCGGTAGGTTGATTGGGAACGGCCCGCGAAATTGGGCTAGGGGCACAGACTCGGGATCACGAGATTTTAGCCAAATTCCTTGGGCCTCTGAATAATTAATTTCCTTATTAGTTATGTCAGGTTAACAAAGCAAAACCGCACCAAGGGCAACATTGTCATTTGTCGCGACGATGGAGGAATGGACCGAAATTTGGCAGGTTGATTGGAAACAGCTCGCGAAATTGGACTCGGGGCATAGACCCGATATCATGGGATTTTAGCCAAACTCCTTCGTTTGGGCCTCCGAATAATTAATTTTCGTATTAATTATGTTAGGTTGAAGAAGTGCCAGACAGAAAATTAACAAAGAAGAAACGCACCAGGGGCAATTTTGTCATTTGTCGCAACGGTGTCGGAATGGGCCGAAATTTGGCAGGTTGATTAGAAACGGCCCACAAAATTGGACTCGAGGCACAGACCCGGGATCATGGGATTTTAAACAAACTCCTCGATTGGGCCTCCAAATTATTAATTTTCGTATTAATTATGTCAGGTTGAGGAAGTGCTGGACAGAAAATTAACAAATAAAAATCGCACCAGGGACAATTTTGTCATTTGGCGTGACGGTGTCGGAATGGGCTGAAATTTGGGAGGTTGATTGGAAACGGCTCGCAAAATTGGACTCGGGGCACAGACTCGGGATCATGAGATTTCAGCCTAATTCCTTCATTTGGGCCTTCTAATAATTAATTTCCTTATTAATTATGTCAGGTTGAAGAAGTGCTAGAGAGAAAATTAACAAAGTAAAACTGCGCGAGGGGCAATTTTGTCATATTTCAAGACGGTGTCGGAGCGGGCCGAAATTTGGTAGGTTGACTAGAAACGGCCCACAAAATTGGACTCTGGGCACAGACCCGGGATCACGAGATTTCAGCCTAATTCCTTCGTTTGGGCCTCCGAATAATTAATTTCCTTATTGATTATGTCAGGTTGAAGAATTGGTGGACAGAAAATTAACAAAGAAAAATCACACATAGGGCAATTTTGTCATTCGTCGCGACGGGGTTGGAATGGGCCGAAATTTCATAGGTTGATTGGAAACGGCTCGTGAAATTGGACTCGGGTCACAGACCCGGGATCATGGGATTTTTACGAAATTCCTTCGTCTGGGCCTACGAATAATTAATTTCCTTATTAATTATGTCAGGTAGAAGAAGTACTGGACAAAAAATTAACAAAGCAAAACCACACCAAGGGCAATTTTACCATTTGTCACGATGGCGTCGAAACAGACCAAAGTTTGGTAGGTTGTTTGGAATCGGCCCGCGAAATTGGACTCAGAGCACAAGCCCAGGATCACGGGATTTTAGCCAAATCCCTTCATTTAGGCCTCCAAATAATTAATTTCCTTATTAATCATGTCAGGTTGAAGAAGTGCTGGACAAAAAATTAACAAAACAAAACCGCACGAAGGGCAATTTTGTCATTTGTCGCGACGGCGTCGGAAAGGGCCAGAGTTTCGCAGGTTTATTGGAAACGGCCCGTGAAATTGGACTCGGGGCACAGACCCGGGATCACGGGATTTTAACTAAACTCCTTCATTTAGGCCTCCGAATAGTTAATTTCCTCATTAATTATGTCAGGTTGAAGAAGTGCAGGACAAAAAATTAACAAAGAAAAACCGTACCAGGGGCAATTTTGTCATTTTGCCGAAATTTGGCAGGTTGATTGGAAACGGCCCGCGAAATTAGACTCGGGGCACAGACTCGGGATCACGGGATATTAGCCAAATTCCTTCGTTTGGGCCTCCGAATAACTAATTTCTTTATTAATTATGTTAGGTTGAAGAAGTGTTGGACAGAAAATTAACAAAGCAAAACTGCACCAAAGACAATTTTGTGATTTTTCGAGATGGTGTCGAAATGAGCACAAATTTGGCGGGCCGATAACGGCCCGCGAAATTGGACTCAGGGCACAGACCTGGGATCACGAGATTTCAGCCTAATTACTTCGTTTGGGCCTTCTAATAATTAATTTCCTTATTAATTATGTCAGGTTGAAGAAGTGCTGGGGAGAAAATTAACAAAGTAAAACTGCACCAGGGGCAATTTTGTCATATTTCGCGATGGTGTCGGAATGGGCCGAAATTTGGCAAGTTGACTGGAAATGGCCCGAGAAATTTGACTCTGGGCACAGACCCGGGATCACGAGATTTCAACCTAATTCCTTCGTTTGGGCCTCTGAATAATTAATTTCCTTTTTAATTATGTTAGGTTGAAGAATTGGTGGACAAAAAATTAACAAAGAAAAATCACACCTAGGGCAATTTTGTCATTTGTCGCGACGGGGTCGGAATGGTCCGAAATTTCATAGGTTGATTGGAAACGGCTCGTGAAATTGGACTCGGGTCATAGACCCGGGATCACGGGATTTTAGCAAAATTCTTTCGTTTTGGCCTACGAATATTTAATTTCCTTATTAATTATGTCAGGTAGAAGAAGTGCTGGATAGAAAATTAACAAAGCAAAACCGCACCAAGGGCAATTTTGTCATTTGACGCGACGACGTTGGGACGGGCTAAAGTTTAGCAGGTTGTTTGGAATCGGCCCGCGAAATTGGACTCGGAGCACAGACCCGAGATTACGGGATTTTAGCCAAATTCCTTCGATTGGGCCTCCGAATAATTAATTTCCTTATTAATTATATCAGGCTGAAGAAGTGCTGGACAGAAAATTAACAAAGCAAAATTGCACCAGGGGCTATTTCGTCATTATTCGCGATGGTGTCGGAATGGGCCGAAATTTGGCAGATTGATTAGAAACGACCTACAAAATTGGACTCGGGGCACAGACCTCGGAAGGATCACCGGATTTTAGCCAAATTCCTTCGTTTGGGCCTCCGAATAGTTAATTTCGTCATTAATTATGTCAGGGTGAAGAAGTGCTGAACAGAAAATTAACAAAGAAAAACTGCACCAGGGGCAATTTTGTCATTTATCGCGGCGGTGTCGGAATGGGCCGAAATTTGGCAGGTTGATTCGAAACGGTCGGTAAAATTGGACTCCGGTCATAGACCGGGATCACGGGATTTTTGCCAAATTCCATCATTTGGGCCTCCGAATAATTAATTTCCTTATTAATTATGTCTGGTTGAAGAAGTGCTGGACAGAAAATTAACCAAAAAAATCGCACCAGGGGCAATTTTGTCATTTGTCGCGATGGTGTAGAAACGGCGCGAAATTTGGCAGGTTGATTGGAAACGGCCCTCGAAATTGGACTCGGGGCACAAACTTGGGATCACGGGATTTTAGCCAAATTCCTTCGTTTGGGCATCTAAATAATTAATTTCCTTATTAATTATGTCAGGTTGAAGAAGTGTCGGATAGAAAATTAACAAAGCAAAACCGCACCAAGGGCAATTTTGTCATTTGTCGCGACGGCGTCCGAGCGGGCCAAAGTTTGGCAAGTTGATTGGAAACGGCCCGTGAAATTGTACTCGGAGCGCAGACCCGGGATCACGGTATTTTAGCCAAATTCCTTCGTTTGGGCCTCCGAATAATTAATTTCCTTATTAATTAGGCCAGGTTGAAGAAGTGTTGGACAGAAAATTAACAAAGCAAAATCGCACCAAGGGCAATTTCGTCATTTTTTGCGACGATGTCGAAATGGGTCGAAATTTGGCATGTTGATTAGAAACGACCTGCAAAATTGGACTTGGGGTACAGACCCGGGAAGGATCACTGGATTTTAGCCAAATTCCTTCGTTTGGGCCTCCGAATAATTAATTTCCTTATTAATTATGTCAAGGTGAAGAAGTGCTGGACAGAAAATTAAAAAAGAAAAACCGCACCTGGGGCAATTTTGTCATTTGTCGCGGCGGTGTCAGAATGGCCCGAAATTTGGGAGGTTGATTCGAAACGGCCCGCAAAATTGGACTTGGGGCACAGACCCGGGATCACGGGATTTTTGCCAAATTCCGTCGTTTGGGCCTCCGAATAATTAATTTCCATATTAATTATGTCTAGTAGAAGAAGTGCTGGACAGAAAATTAACAAAAAAAAACCGCACCAGGGGCAATTTTGTCATTTGTCGCGAGGTGTTGAAATGGCCCGAAATTTGGCATGTAAATTGGAAATGGCCCTCGAAATTGGACTCGGGGCACAGACTTGTGATCACGGGATTTTAGCCAAGTTCCTTCGTTTGGGCCTCCGAATAATTAATTTCCATATTAATTACGTCAGGTCGAAGAAGTGCAGGGCAAAAAATTAACAAGGTAAAACCGCACCAAGGGCAATTTTGTCGTTTTTCGCGACGTTGTCGGAGTGGGCCGAAATTTTTGGCAGGTTGATTGGAAACGGCCCGCGAAATTGGACTTGGGCCGCAGACCCGTGATCATGGGATTTTAGCGAACTTCGTTGTTTGGGCCTCCGAATAAGTAATTTCGGTATTAATTATGTTAGGTTGAAGAAGTGCTGAACAGAAAATTAACAAATCAAAACTGCACCATGGGTAATTTTGTCACTTTTCACGACGGTGTCGGAATGGGCCGAAATTTGTTAGGTGATTGGAAACGACCTTCGAAATTGGACTCGGTGCACACACCCGGGATCACGGGACTTTAGCAAAATTCTTTCGTTT
This sequence comes from Olea europaea var. sylvestris, assembly GCF_002742605.1. Lineage (NCBI taxonomy): Eukaryota > Viridiplantae > Streptophyta > Magnoliopsida > Lamiales > Oleaceae > Olea > Olea europaea. The sequence goes on from NW_019230465.1 coordinate 792,559, forward strand.
GGGCCTATGAATAATTAATTTCCTTGTTAATTATTTCAGGTTGAAGAAGTGTTGGACAGAAAACTACAAAAGAAATACCGCACCAGAGGCAATTTTATCGTTTCTTTCGACGGTGTCGGAATGGGCCGAAATTTGAATGGTTCATTGGAAACGGCCAGTGAAATTAGACTCGAGGCACAAACCCGGGATCACGGGATTTTAGCCAAATTCCTTCATTTGGGCCTCCGAATAATTAATTTCCTTATTAATTATGTCAGGTTAAAGAAGTGCTGGATAGAAAATTAACAAAGCAAAACCGCACCAGGGGCAATTTTGTCATTTTTCGCGACGGTGTCGGAATGTGCCAAAATATGGCTGGTAGATTAGAAACGACTTGTGAAATTGGACTCGGGGTACAGACTCGGGATCACGGGATTTTAGCCAAATTCCTTTGTTTTGGCCTCCAAATAATTAATTTCCTTATTAATTATATCAGGTTGAAGCAGTGCCGGACAGAAAATTAACAAAGAAAAACCGCACCTGGGGCAATTTTGTCATTTGTCGCGATGGTGTCGGAATGGACCGAAATATGTTTGGTTGATTGGAAACGGCCCGCGAAATTGAACTTGGGGCACAAACCCGGGATCACGGGATTTTAGCCAATTTCCTTCGTTTGGGCCTCTGAATAATTAATTTCCTTGCCAATTATGTCAGGTTGAAGAAGTGTTGGACAGAAAATTAACAAAGAAAAACCACACCTAGGGCAATTTTGTCATTCGTCGCAACGGTATCGGAATGGGCCAAAATTTGGTAGGTTGATTGGAAACGGCCTGCGAAATTGGACTCGGATCACAGACTCGGGATCACGGGATTTTAGCAACTTTCCTTCGTTTGGGCCTACAGATAATTAACTTCCGTATTAATTATGTCAGGTTGAAGAAGTGCTGAACAAAAAATTAACAAAGTAAAACCGCACCAAGGGCAATTTTGTCATTTGTTGCGATGGTGTCGGAACGGGCCAAAGTTTGGCAGGTTGATTGAAAATGGCCCGCGAAATTTGACTCGGAGCAACGACCCGGGATTTTAGCCAAATTCCTTCGTTTGGGCCTCCAAATAATTAATTTCCTTACTAATTATGTCAGGATGAAGAAGTGTTGGATAGAAAATTAACAAAGCAAAACCGCACCAGGGGCAATTTCGTCATTTTTCGCGACGGTGTTGGAATGGGCTGAAATTTGGCAGGCTGATTAGAAATGACCTGCGAATTTGGACTCGGGGCATATACCTGGGAAGGATCATGGGATTTTAGCCAAATTCTTTGTTTGGGCCTCCGAATAGTTAATTTCCTCATTAATTATGTCAGGTTGAAGAAGTACTGGACAGAAAATTAACAAAAAAAACCGCACCAGGTACAATTTTGTCATTTGACACGATGGTGTCGAAATGGCCAAAAATTTGGTAGGTTGATTTCAAACGGCCCGCGAAATTGGACTCGGGGCACAGACTTGGGATCATGGGATTTTAATCGAACTTCTTTGTTTGGGCCTCCAAATAATTAATTTCAGTATTAATTATGTCAGGTCGAAGAAGTGCTGGACAGAAAATTAACAAATCAAAACCGCACAATGGGCAATTTTGTCATTTTTCACGACGGTGTCGGAATGGGACGAAATTTGGTAGGTTGACTGGAAAAAACCTTCGAAATTGGACTCGGGGCACAGACTCGGGATCACCAGATTTTAGAAAAATTCCTTCGTTTGGGCCTATAAGTAATTAATTTCCTTATTAATTATTTCAGGTTGAAGAAGTGCTGGACAGAAAATTAAAAAAGAAAAACTGCACCGGGGGCAATTTTATCATTTTTCGCGATGGTGCTGGCATGGGCAAAAATATGGTAGGTTGATTGGAAACGGCCTGCGAAATTGGACTAGGGACACAGACCCGGGATCACGGGATTTTAGCCAAATTCCTTTGTTTGGGCCTCCGAATAATTAATTTCCTCATTAATTATGTTAGGTTAAAGAGGTGCTGGACAGAAAATTAACAAAGAAAAACTGCACCAGGGGCAATTTGGTCATTTTTCGCGACTGTGTCGGAAGGGGCCGAAATTTGGCACGTTGATTAGAAACTACCTGTGAAACTGGACTCGGGGCGCAGACCCGGGATCACGGGATTTAAGCCAAATTCCTTCGTTTAGGCCTCCGAGTAATGAATTTCCTTATTAATTATGTCAGGTTGAAGCGTTGCTGGACAGAAAATTAACAAAGAAAAATCGCAACTGGGGCAATTTTGTCATTTGTCGCGACGGTGTCAGAATTGGCCGAAATTTGAATGATTGATTGGAAACGGCTTGAACTAGTGGAACGGACCCGCGATCACGGGATTTTAGCCAAATTCCTTCGTTTGGCCCTCCGAATAATTAATTTCCTTATTAATTATGTCAGGTTGAAGAAGTGCTGGATAGAAAATTAACAAGGAAACCGTACCAGGGACAATTTTGTCATTTGTCGTGACGGTGTCGAAATGGGCCGAAATTTGGCAGCTTGATTGGAAACGACCCGCAAAATTGGATTCGAGGCACAAACTCGGGATCACGGGATTTTAGCCAAATTCCTTCGTTTGGGCCTCCGAATAATTAATTTTTTTATTAATTATGTCAAGTTGAAGAAGTGCTGGACAGAAAATTAACAAAGTAAACCTGCACCAGGGGCAATTTTGTCATTTATCGCGATGGTACCGGAGTGGGCCCAAAGTTGGCCAGTTGATTAGAAACGGCCCGCGAAATTGGACTCGGGGCATAGACTCGGGATCACGGGATTTTAGCCAAATTCCTTCGTTTGGGCCTTCGAATAATTAATTTCTTTATTAATTATGTAAGGTTGAAGAAGTACTGGACAGAAAATTAACAAAGAAAAACCGCACCAGGGGCAATTTTGTCATTTGGCGCGACTATATCGGAATGGGCTGAAATTTGGCAAGTTGATTAGAAACGACCCGCGAAATTAGACTCGGAGCACAGACCCGGGATCACGGGATTTTAGCCAAATTCCTTCGTTTGGGCCTTCGAATAATTAATTTTCTTATTAATTATGTCAGGTTTTAGAAGTGCTAGACAGAAAATTAACAAAGCAAAATCGTACCAGGAGCAATTTTGTCATTTTCGCGGCGGTGTCGGAATGGGCCGAAATTTGGAAAGTTGATTGGAAACAGCCCACGAAATTGGACTCACGGCACAGACCCGGGATCACGGGATTTTAGCCAAACTTCTTCGTTTGGGCTTTCGAGTAATTAATTTTGGTATTAATTATGTCAGGTTGAAGAAGTGCTGTACAGAAAATTAGCAAAGCAAAACCATACCAGGGGCAATTTTACCATTTTTTGCGACAGTATCGAAATGGGCCAAAATTTTGCAGGTTGATTGGAAACGACCCGCGAAATTGGGCTTGGGGCACAGACCTGGGATCACGGGATTTTAACCAAACTTCTTCGTTTGGGTCTTCGAATAATTAATTTCAGTATTAATTACGTTAGGTGGAAGAAGTGCAGGACAGAAAATTAACAAAGTAAAACCGCACAAGGGGCAACATTGTCATTTGTCTTGACGGTGTCGGAATGGGCCGATATTTGGCAGGTTGATTGGAAACGGCCCGTGAAATTGGACTCGGGACAAAGACCCGGGATCACGGGATTTTTGCTAAATTCCTTCGTTTGGGACTCCGAATAATTAATTTCCTTATTAATTAAGTCAGGTTGAGGAAGTGCTGTACAGAAAATTAACAAAGTAAAACCGCACCAGGGGCAATTTTGTCATTCTTCACGACTATGTCAGAATGGGCCCAAATTTGACAGGTTGATTGGAAACGGCATGTAAAATTGGACTCGTGGCACCGACCCGGGATCACGGGATATTAGCCAAATTCCTTTGTTTGGGCCATCGAATAATTAATTTCCTTATTAATTATGACTGGTTGAAGAAGTGCTGGGCAGAAAATTAAAAAAGAAAACCCGCACCAGGGGCAATTTTAACATTTTTCGTAATGGTTTCGGAATGGGCTGAAATTTGGCAGATTGATTGGAAACGGCTTGCAAAATTGGACTCGAGGCACAAACCCAGGATCATGAGATTAAAGTCAAATTCCTTTGTTTGGGCCTTCGAATAGTTCATTTCCTTATTAATTATGTCAGGTTGAAGAAGTGCTGGATAGAAAATTAACAAAGAAAAACCACCCAATGGGCAATTTTGTCATTTGGCGCGACGGTGTCGGAATGGGCCAAAATTTGGCAAGTTGATTTGAAACGACTTGCAAAATTGGACTCGGGGCACAGACCCGTGATCATGAAATTTTAGCCAAATTCCTTCATTTGGGACTTCGAATAATTAGTTTCCTTTTTAATTATGTCAGGTTGAAGAAGCGTTGGATAGAAAATTCACAAAGCAAAACCGCACCACGGGCAATTCTGTCATTTTTCGCGATGGTGTTGGAATGGGCTGAAATTTGGCAGGTTCTTTGGAAACGGCCCGTGAAATTGGACTCGGGGCACAGACCAGGGATTACGAGATATTAGCCAAATTCCATCATTTGGACCTCCAAATAATTAATTTCCTTATTAATTATGTCAGGTTGAAGAAGTGTTGGATAGAAAATTAACAAAGAAAAACCGCAGCACGCACAATTTTGTCATTTTTCGCGATGGTGTTAGAATGGGCCGAAATTTGGTAGGTTGATTGGAAACTGCCCGCGAAATTGGACTCGGGGCACAGACTCGGGATTTTAGCCAAATTCCTTCGTTTGGGCCTCCGAATAATTAATTTCCATATTAATTATGTCAGGCTGAAGAAGTGTTGGATAGAAATTTCACAAAGCACCATCGAACCAGGGGCAATTTCGTTATTTTTCACGACGATGTCGGAATAGGCTGAAATTTGGCAGGTTGATAGAAAACGACTCGCGAAATTGGACTCGGGGCACGGACCCAGGATTACGGGATTTTAGCCAAATTCCTTCGTTCGGGCCTCCGACTAATTAATTTCCTTATTAATTATGTCAGGTTGAAGAAGTGTTGGACAAAAATTTCACAAAGCAAAATCGCACCAAGGGCAATATTGTCTTCTTTCGCGACGGTGTCGGAATGGGCCGAAATTTGGCAGGTTCATTGTAAACGGTCCGCGAAATTGGACTCGGGGCAAAAACCTGGGATCTAGGGATTTTAGCTAAATTCCTTCGTTTGGGCCTCCGAATAATTAATTTCCTTATTGATTATGTCAGGATAAAGAAGTGTTGGACAGAAATTTCACAAAGTAAAACCGTACGAGGGGCAATTTTATCACTTTTTGCGACGGTGTTGGAATGGGCCGAAATTTGGCAGGTTGATTGGAAACAACCAGCGAAATTGGACTCGGGGCACAGACTTGGGATCACGAGATTTTAGTCAAATTCCTTTGTTTGGGCCGTCGAATAATTAATTTCCTTATTAATTATGCCAGGTTGAAGAAGTGTTGGACAGAAAATTAAGAAAGAAAAATCGCACTAGGGGCAATTTTGTAATTTCTCGTGACGGTGTCGGAGTGGGCCGAAATTTGGCAGATTGATTGAAAACGGACCGTGAAATTGGACTCGGGGCACAGACCTGGGATCACTGGATTTTAACCAAATTCCTTCATTTGGGCTTTCGATTAATTAATTTTCTTATTAATTAAGTCAGGTTGAATAAGTGCTGGACAAAAAATTAACAAAGGAAAATCGCACCCGGGGCAATTATGTCATTTTTGACGACGGTGTCGGAATGGGCCGAAATTTGGTAGGTTGATTTGAAACGGTCCGCGAAATTGGACCCGGGGCACAGACCCTGGATCACGGGATTTTAGCCAAATTCCAATGTTTGGGCCTCCGAATAATTAATTTCATTATTAATTATGTCAGGTCGAACCATTGCTGGACAGAAATTTAACAAAGAAAAACCGCACCTGGGGCAATTTTGTTATTTGTCACGACGGTGTCGGAAAGGCCCGAAATTTGGCAAGTTGATTGGAAACAACCCGCGAAATTGGACTCGTGGAACAGACCAGGGATCATGGGATTTTAGCCAAATTCCTTCGTTTGGGCCTCCGAATAATTAATTTCCTTATTAATTATGTTAGGTTGAAGAAGTGTTGGACAGAAAATTAACAAAGAAAAACCACACCAGGGGCAATTTTATCATTTGTGGCGACGGTGTCAGAATGGGCCGAAATTTGGTAGGTTGATTGGAAAAAAGCCCCAAAATTTGACTTGGGACACAGACCCGGGATCAAGGGATTTTAGGCAAATTCCTTCATTTAGGCCTCCGAATAATTAATTTCCTTATTAATTATGTCAGGTTGGAGAAGTGTTGGACAGAAAATTAACAAATTAAAATCGTACAAGGGGCAATTTTGTCATTTGTCGTGATGGTGTCGAAATGCGTCGAAATTTATGAGGTTGACTGGAAATGGCCGGCGAAACTGGACTCGGGGCACAGACTCGAAATCACGGGATTTTAGCCAAATTCCTTCGTTTTGGCCTCCGAATAATTAATTTCCTTATTAATTATGTGAGGTTGAAGAAGTGTTGGACAGTAAATTAACAAAGCAAAACCGTACCAGTGGCAATTTTGTCATTTGCCGTGACGGTGTCGAAATTGATGAAATTTGGCAGGTTGATTGGAAACGGCCCGCGAAATTGGACTCGTGGCACAGACCTGAGATCATGGAATTTTAGCCAAATTCCATCGTTTGGGCCTCCGAATAATTAATTTCCCTATTAATTATGTCAGGTTCAAGAAGTACTGGACAGAAAATTAGCAAAGAAAAATCGCACTAGGGGCAATTTTGTCATTTGTCGCGACGGCGTCGAAATGTGCTAAAATTCGGCAGGTCGATTGGAAACAGCCCGCGAGATTGGACTTGGGGCACAGACCCGAAATCACGGGATTTTAGCCAAATTCCTTCGTTTGGGCCACCGAATAATTAATTTCCCTACTAATTATGTCAGGTTGATGAAGTGCTAAAAAGAAAATTAACAAAGAAAAACCGCACCAGGGGTAATTTTGTCATTTGTCGAGACGGTGTCGGAATGGGCCGAAATTTAGCTGGTTGATTGGAAACGGCTCGTGAAATTGGACTCGGGGCAAAGACCTAGGATCACGGGATTTTAGCTAAACTCCTTCGTTTAGGCCACCGAATAATTATTTTCCGTATTAATTATGTTAGTTTGAAGAAGTGCTGGACAAAAAATTAACAAAGAAAAAACGCACCAGGGGCGATTTTGTCATTTATCGCGATGGTGTCGGAATGGGCTGAAATTTGGTAGGTTGATTGGAAACGGCCCGTGAAATTGGACTCGGGGCACAGACCCGAAATCACAGGATTTTAGCCAAATTCCTTCGTTTGGGCCACCGAATAATTAATTTCTTTATTAATTATGTCAGGTTGATGAAGTGCTGGAAAGAAAATTGACAAAGAAAAACCGCACTAGGGGTAATTTTGTCATTTGTCGAGACGGTGTCGAAATGGGCCGAAATTTGGCAGGTTGATTGGTAACAGCCCGCGAAATTGGACTCGGGGCACGAACCTAGGATCACGAGACTTTTCACAAACTCCTTTGTTTAGGCTTCCGAATAATTAATTTCCTTATTAATTATGTCAGGCAGAAGAAGTGTTGGACTGAAAATTAACAAAGCAAAACCGTACCAGGGGTAATTTTGTCATTTTTCACAATGGCGTCGGAATGGGCCGAAATATGGCAGGTTGATCGGAAACGACCAGTGAAATTGGACTCAGAGTACAGACCCGAGATCACGGGATTTTAGCCAATCTCCTTAGTTTTACACCTCCGATTAATTAATTTCTTATTAATTATGTTAGGTTGAAGAAGTGCTGGACAGAAAATTAACAAAGAAAAACCGCACCAAGTGCAATTTTGTCATTTGTCGTGACAGTGTTGGAATGGGTCGAAATTTGGCAGGTTGATTGGAAACGGCCCGCGAAATTGGACTCGGGTCATAGACCCGGGATCATGAGATTTTAGCCAAATTCCTTCATTTGGGCCTCCGAATAAATAATTTCCTTAATAATTATGTCAGGTTGAAGAAGTGTTGGACAAAAAATTTACAAAGCAAAATAGCACTAGGGGCAATTTTGTCATTTTTTGGAACGGTGTCGGAGAGGGACAAAATTTTGCAGGTTAATAGGAAACGACCCGAGAAATTGGACCTGGGTCACAGACCTGGGATCACGGGATTTTAGCAAAACTCCTTCGTTTTGGCCACCGAATAATTAATTTCCTTATTAATTATGTCAGGTTGAAAAAGTGTTGGACAGAAAATTAACAAAGGAAAACCGCACTAGGGGTAATTTTGCCATTCGTCACGATGGTGTCAGAATGGGCCGAAATCTGCCAGGTTGATTGGAAACGGCCCGCAAAATTGGACTCGAGGCATAGACCCGGGATTATAGGATTTTAGCCAAATTCTTTTGTTTGGGCCTCCGAATAATTAATTTCCTTATTAATTATGTCAGGTTGAAGAAGTGTTAGATTGAAAATTAACAAAGCAAAACCGCACTAGGGGTAATTTCGTCATTTTTCACGACGGTCTCGGAATGGGCCAAAATTTGGCTGGTTGATTGGAAACCGCTCGTAAAATCGGACTCGGGGCACAGACCCGGGATCACGGGATTTTAGTTAAACTCCTTCATTTAGGCCACCGAATAATTAATTTCCGTATTAATTATGTCAAGTTCAAAAAGTGCTAGACAGAAAATTAACAAAGAAAAACCGCACCATGCGCAATTTAGTCATTTGTTACGACGGTGTCGTTGATTGGAAATGGCCCTTGAAATTGGACTCAGAGCACAGACCCGGGATCACGGGATTTTAGCCAAAATCCTTTGTTTGGGTCTCCGGATAATTAATTTCCGTATTAATTATATCAGGTTGAAGAAGTGCTGGACAGAAAATTAACAAAGAAAAACCGCAACAGGGTCAATTTTGTCATTTGACGTGACGGTGTCGGAATAGGCCGAAATTTGGCAGGTTGATTGGAAATGGCCCGCGAAATTGGACTCGGGGCACAGTCCCGGGATCACGGGATTTTAGCAAAATTCCTTTGTTTGGCCTCTGAATAATTAATTTCTTTACTAATTATGTCAGGTTGAAGAAGTGTTGGACAGAAAATTAACAAAGAAAAGCTGCACCAGGGGCGATTTTGTCATTTGTGGCGACGGTGTCGGAATGGGCCGAAATTTGGTAGGTTGATTGGAAAAAAGCCCCCAAAATTTGACTTGGGGCACAGACCCGGGATCAAGGGATTTTAGGCAAATTCCTTCATTTAGGCCTCCGAATAATTAATTTCCTTATTGATTATGTCAGGTTTGAGAAGTGTTGGACAGAAAATTAACAAAGAAAAACCGTACATGGGGCAATTTTGTCATTTGTCGCGATGGTGTCGAAATGCGCCGAAATTTATGAGGTTGACTGGAAATGGCCGGCGAAACTGGACTCGGGGCACAGACCCGGAATCAAGGGATTTTAGCCAAATTCCTTCATTTTGGCCTCCGAATAATTAATTTCCTTATTAATTACGTCAGGTTGAAGAAGTGTTGACAGTAAATTAACAAAGCAAAACCGCATCAGGGGCAATTTTGTCATTTGCCGTGACGATGTCGAAATCGACTGAAATTTGGCAGGTTGATTGGAAACGGCCCGCGAAATTGGACTCGTGGCACAGACCCGGGATCATGGAATTTTAGCCAAATTCCATCGTTTGGGCCTCCGAATAATTAATTTCCCTATTAATTATGTCAGGTTGAAGAAGTACTGGACAGAAAATTAGCAAAGAAAAACCGCACCATGGGCAATTTTGTCATTTCTCGCGACGGCGTCGAAATGTGCAAAAATTCGGCAGGTCGATTGGAAACAGCCTGCGAGATTGGACTCGGGGCACAGACCCGAAATCATGGGATTTTATCCAATTCCTTCGTTTGGGCCACCGAGTAATTAATTTCCCTATTCATTATGTTAGATTGATGAAGTGCTGGAAAGAAAATTAACAAAGAAAAACCGCACCAAGGGTAATTTTGTCATTTGTCGAGACGGTGTCGAAATGGACCGAAATTTAGCTGGTTGATTGGAAACGGCTCGTGAAATTGGACTCGGGGAACAGACCTGGGATCATGGGATTTTAGCTAAACTCCTTCATTTAGGCCACCGAATAATTATTTTCCGCATTAATTATGTCAGTTTGAAGAAGTGCTGGACAAAAAATTAACAAAGAAAAAATGCACCAGGGGCGATTTTGTCATTTATCGCGATGGTGTCGGAATGGGCGGAAATTTGGCAGGTAGATTGGAAATGGCCCGCGAAATTGGACTAGGGGCACAGACCCGAAATCACGGGATTTTAGCCAAATTCCTTCGTTTGGGCCACCGAATAATTAATTTCCTTATTAATTATGTCGGGTTGATGAAGTGCTGGAAAGAAAATTAACAAAGAAAAACCGCACCAGGGGCTATTTTGTCATTTGTCGAGATGGTGTCGGAATGGGCCGAAATTTGGCAGGTTGATTGGTAATAGCCCGCGAAATTGGACTCGGGGCACAAACCTAGAATCACGGGATTTTTCACAAACTCCTTCATTTGGGCCTCCGAATAATTAATTTCTTTATTAATTATGTCAGGCTGAAGAAGTGTTCGACTGAAAATTATCAAAGCAAAACCGTACCATGGGCAATTTTGTCATTTTTCGCGATGGTATCGGAATGGGCCGAAATTTGGCAGGTTGATCAGAAACGACCCGTGAAATTGGACTTAGAGTACGGACCTAGGATCATGGGATTTTAACCAATCTCCTTCGTTTGCACCTCCGAATAATTAATTTCCTTATTAATTATGTCAGGTTGAAGAAGTGTTGGACAGAAAATTAACACCTTATTAATTATGTCAGGTTGAAGAAGTGTTGGACAGAAAATTAACAAAGAAAAATCGTACCAGGGGCAATTTGGTCAGTTTTTGCGACAGTATCGGAATGGGCTGAAATTTGGCGGGTTGATTGGAAACAGCCCGCGAAATTGTACTTGGGACAAAGACCCGGGATTACGGGATTTTGGCAAAGTTCCTTCATTTGGGCCTCCAAATAATTAATTTCCTTATTGATTACGTTAGGTTGAAGAGGTGCTGGACAGAAAATTAACGAAGTAAAACCGCACCTGGGGTAATTTTGTCATTTGTCCCGATGGTATCGAAATGGGCTGAAATTTGGCAGGTTGAATGGAAACGGCTCGCAAAATTGGACTCGGGGCACAGACTGGGATCATGGGATTTTAGCCAAATTCCTTCGTTTGGGCCTCCGAATAATTAATTTCCTTATTAATTATGTCAGGCTGAAGAAGTGTTGGACAGAAAATTAACAATGCAAAACCGTACCAGGGGCAATTTTGTCATTTTTCGTGACGGTGTCGAAATGGGCCGAAATTTTGCAGGTTGATCGGAAACGACCCGTGAAATTGGACTCAGAGTACGGACCCGGGATCACGGGATTTTAGCCAATCTCCTTTGTTTGCACCTCCGAATAATTAATTTCCTTATTAATTATGTCAAGTTGAAGAAGTGCTGGACAGAAAATTAACAAAGAAAAACCGCATCAGGTGCAATTTTGTCATTTGTCGTGACAGTGTCGGAATGGGTTGAAATTTGGTAGGTTGATTGGAAACGGCCCGCAAAATTGGACTTGGGTCATAGACGCAGGATCATGAGATTTTAGCCCAATTCCTTCATTTGGGCCTCCAAATAATTAATTTCCTTAATAATTATGTCAGGTTGAAGAAGTGTTGGACAGAAAATTTTCAAAGCAAAATCGCACCAGGGGCAATTTTGTCATTTTTTGGGACGGTGTCGGAGTGGGCCAAAATTTGGCAGGTTAATAGGAAACGGCCCGAGAAATTGGACCAGGGTCGTAGACCTAGGATCACGGGATTTTAGCCAAACTCCTTTGTTTGGGCCACCGAATAATTAATTTCCTTATTAATTATGTCAGGTTGAAAAAGTGCTGGACAGAAAATTAACAAAGAAAACTACACCAGGGGCAATTTTGCCATTCGTCACGATGGTGTCGAAATGCGTCGAAATCTGCCAGGTTGATTGGAAACGGCCTGCAAAATTGGACTCGGGGCACAGACCCGGGATTAAAGGATTTTAGCCAAATTCTTTCGTTTGGGCCTCCGAATAATTAATTTCCTTATTAATTATGTCAGGTTGAAGAAGTGTTGGATTGAAAATTAACAAAGCAAGACCGCACTAGGGGTAATTTTGTCATTTTTCGCGACGGTCTTGGAATGGGCCAAAATTTGGCTAGTTGATTGATAACGGCTCGTAAAATTGGACTCGGGGCACAGACCCGGGATCACCTAAACTCCTTCGTTTAGGCCACCGAATAATTAATTTTCGTATTAATTATGTCAAGTTCAAAAAGTGCTAGACAGAAAATTAACAAAGAAAAACCACACCATGCGCAATTTAGTCATTTGCTACAACGGTGTCGGAATGGGCCTAAATTTGGCAGGTTGATTGGAAATGGCCCTTGAAATTGGACTCAGAGCACAGACCCGGGATCACGGGATTTTAGCCAAAATCCTTTGTTTGGGTCTCCGAATAATTAATTTCCGTATTAATTATATAAGGTTGAAGAAGTGCTGGACAGAAAATTAACAAAGAAAAACCGCAACAGGGGCAATTTTGTCATTTGTCATGACGGTGTCGGAATAGGCCAAAATTTGGCAGGTTGATTAGAAACGGCCCGCAAAATTGGACTCGGGGCACAGTCCCGGGATCACGGGATTTTAGCAAAATTCCTTCATTTGGGCCTCTGAATAATTAATTTCTTTACTAATTATGTCAGGTTGAAGAAGTGTTGGACAGAAAATTAACAAAGAAAAACCGCACCAGGGGCGATTTTGTCATTTGTGGCGACGGTGTCAGAATGGGCCGAAATTTGGTAGGTTGATTGGAAAAAAGCCCCCAAAATTTGACTTGGGACACAGACCCGGGATCAAGGGATTTTAGGCAAATTCCTTTATTTAGGCCTCCGAATAATTAATTTCCTTATTAATTATGTCAGGTTGGAGAAGTGTTGGACAAAAAATTAACAAAGAAAAACCGTACAAGGGGCAATTTTGTCATTTGTCGCGATGGTGTCGAAATGCGCCGAAATTTATGAGGTTGACTGGAAATGGCCGGCGAAACTGGACTCGGGGCACAGACCCGAAATCACGAGATTTTAGCAAAATTCCTTCGTTTTGGCCTCCGAATAATTAATTTCCTTATTAATTATGTCAGGTTGAAGAAGTGTTGGACAGTAAATTAACAAAGCAAAATCGCACCAGTGGCAATTTTGTCATTTGCCGTGACGGTGTCGAAATTGATGAAATTTGGCAGGTTGATTGGAAATGGCCCGCGAAATTGGACTCGTGGCACAGACCCGGGATCATGGAATTTTAGCCAAATTCCATCGTTTGGGCCTCCGAATAATTAATTTCCCTATTAATTATGTCAGGTTCAAGAAGTACTGGACAGAAAATTAGCAAAGAAAAATCGCACCAGGGGCAATTTTGTCATTTGTCGCGACGGCGTCGGAATGTGCTAAAATTTGGCAGGTCGATTGGAAACAGCTCGCGAGATTTGACACGGGGCACAGACCCGAAATCACGGGATTTTAGCCACATTCCTTCGTTTGGGCCACCGAATAATTAATTTCCCTATTAATTATGTTAGGTTGATGAAGTGCTGGAAAGAAAATTAACAAAGAAAAATCGCACCAGGGGTAATTCTATCATTTGTCGAGACGGTGTCGGAATGGGCCGAAATTTAGCTGGTTGATTGGAAACGGCTCGTGAAATTGGACTCGGGGAATAGACCTGGGATCACGGGATTTTAGCTAAACTCCTTTGTTTAGGCCACCGAATAATTATTTTCTGTATTAATTATGTCAGTTTGAAGAAGTGCTGGACAAAAAATTAACAAAGAAAAACGCACCAGGGGTGATTTTGTCATTTATCGCGATGGTGTCGGAATGGGTGAAAATTTGGCAGGTAGATTGGAAACGGCCCGCGAAATTGGACTAGGGGCACAAACCCAAAATCACGGGATTTTAGCCAAATTTCTTCGTTTGGGCTGCTGAATAATTAATTTCCTTATTAATTATGTCAGGTTGATGAAGTGCTGAAAAGAAAATTAACAAAGAAAAACCGCACCAGGGGTAATTTTGTCATTTGTCGAGACGGTGTCGGAATGGGCCGAAATTTGGCAGGTTGATTGGTAACAGCCCGCGAAATTGGACTCGGGGCACAAACCTAGGATCACGAGATTTTTCACAAACTCCTTCGTTTAAGCTTCCGATTAATTAATTTCCTTATTAATTATGTCAGGCAGAAGAAGTGTTGGACTGAAAATTAACAAAGCAAAATCGTACCAGGGGTAATTTTATCATTTTTCACAATGGTGTCGGAATGGGCCGAAATTTGGCAGGTTGATCGAAAACGACTAGTGAAATTGGACTCAGAGTACAGACCCGAGATCATGGGATTTTAGGCAATCTCCTTAGTTTACGCCTCCGATTAATTAATTTCCTTATTAATTATGTCAGGTTGAAGAAGTGCTGGACAGAAAATTAACAAAGAAAAACCGCACCAAGTGCAATTTTGTCATTTGTCGTGGCAGTGTCGGAATGGGTCGAAATTTGGCAGGTTGATTGGAAACGGCCCGAGAAATTGGACTCGGGTCACAGTACCGGGATCATGAGATTTTAGCCAAATTCCTTCATTTGGGCCTCCGAATAATTAATTTCCTTAATAATTATGTCAGGTTGAAGAAGTGTTGGACAGAAAATTTACAAAGCAAAATAGCACTAGGGGCAATTTTGTCATTTTATGGGACGGTGTCGGAGTGGGCCAAAATTTGGCAGGTTAATACGAAACGACCCGAGAAATTGGACCTGGGTCACAGACCTGGGATCATGGGATTTTAGCAAAACTCCTTCGTTTTGGCCACCGAATAATTAATTTCCTTATTAATTATGTCAGGTTGAAAAAGTGTTGGACAGAAAATTAAAAAGGAAAACCGCACTAGGGGCAATTTTGCCATTCGTCATGATGGTGTCGGAATGGGCCGAAATCTACCTGGTTGATTGGAAACGGCCCGCAAAATTGGACTCGGGGCACAGACCCGGGATTATAGGATTTTAGCCAAATTCCTTCGTTTGGGCCTCCGAATAATTAATTTCCTTATTAATTATGTCAGGTTGAAGAAGTGTTGGATTGAAAATTAACAAAGCAAAATCGCACAAGGGGTAATTTCGTCATTTTTCGCGATGGTCTCGGAACGGGCCAAAATTTGGCTGGTTGATTGGAAATGGCTCGTGAAATCGGACTCAAGGCACAGACCTGGGATCACGGGATTTTAGCTAAACTCCTTCGTTTAGGCCACCGAATAATTAATTTCCGTATTAATTATATCAAGTTCAAAAAGTGCTGGACAGAAATTTAACAAAGAAAAACCGCACCATGCGCAATTTAGTCATTTTTCGCGACGGTGTCGGAATGGGCCGAAATTTGGTAGGTTGATTGGAAACAGCCCGCGAAATTGGACTCGGGGCACAGACCAGAGATTTTAGCAAAATTCCTTCGTTTGGGCCACCGAATAATTAATTTCCTTATTAATTATGTCAGGCTGATGAAGTGCTGGACAGAAAATTAACAAAGAAAAACCGCACCAGGGGCAATTTTTTCGTTCGTCGTGACAGTGTCAGAATGGACCGAAATTTGGCTAGTTGATTAGAAACATCCCGCTAAATTGGACTCGGGGAACAGACCCGGGATCATAGGATTATAGCCAAATTCCTTTGTTTGGGCCACCGAATAATTAATTTCCTTATTAATTATGTCAGGTTAATAAAGTGTTGGACAGAAAATTAACAAAGGAAAACTGCACCAGGGGCAATTTTGCCATTTGTCGCGATGGTGTCGAAATGGGCCAAAATCTGCCAGGTTGATTGGAAACGGCCCGCAAAATTGGACTCGGGGCACAGACCCAGGATTATAGGATTTTAGCCAAATTCCTTCGTTTGGGCCTCCAAATAATTAATTTCCATATTAATTATATCAGGTTGAAGAAGTGTTGGATTGAAAATTAACAAGGCAAAACCGCATCAGGGGTAATTTTGTCATTTTTCGCGTTGGTGTCAGAATGGGCTGAAATTTGGCAGGTTGATTGGAAATTGGACTCAAAGTACAGACCCGAGATCAGGGGATTTTAGCCAAACTCCTTCGTTTGGGCCTCCGAATACTTAATTTCTGTATTAATTATGTCAGGTTGAAGAAGTACTGGACAGAAAATTAACAAAGAAAAATCGCACCAGAGGCAATTTTGCTATTTGTCGAGACGGTGTCAGAATGGGCTGAAATTTGGCAGTTTGATTGGAAAGAACTCGCGAAATTGGACTCGGGGCACAAACATAGGATCACGGGATTTTTCACAAACTCCTTCATTTGGTCCTCCGATTAATTAATTTCCTTATTAATTATGTCAGGCCGAAGAAGTGTTGGACTGAAAATTAACAAAGGAAAATCTACCGGGGGCAATTTTGTCATTTTTCGCGACGGTGTTGGAATGGGCTGAAATTTGGCAGTTTGATCGGAAACGACCCGTGAAATTGGACTCAGAGTACGGACCCAGGATCACGGGATTTTAGCCAATCTCCTTCGTTTGTGCCTCCGAATAATTAATTTCCTTATTAGTTATGTCAGGTTGAAGAAGTGCTGGGCAGAAAATTAACAAAGAAAAATTGCACTAGGTGCAATTTTGTTATTTGTCGTGACAGTGTCGAAATGGGTCGAAATTTGGTAGGTTTATTGGAAACGGCCCACGAAATTAGACTCGAGGCACAGACCCGGGTTCATGAGATTTTAGCCAAATACCTTCGATTGGGCCTCCGAATAATTAATTTCCTTAATAATTATATCAGGTTGAAGAAGTGTTGGATAGAAAATTTACAAAGCAAAACCGCACCAGGGGCAATTTTGTCATTTTTCGGGACGGGGTCGGAGTGGGCTAAAATTTGACAGGTTGATAGGAAACGGCCCGAGAAATTGGACCTGGGTCATAGATCTGGGATCACGAGATTTTAGCCAAACTCCTTCGTTTAGGCCTCCAAATACTTAATTTTCGTATTAATTATGCTAGGTTGAAGAAGTGCTGGACAGAAAATCAACAATGAAAAACCGCACAAGGGGGTCACTTTGTCATTTTTCGCGATGGTGTCAGAATTGGCCGAAATTTGCAAGGTTGATTGGAAACGGCCAGCAAAATTGGACTCGTGGCATAGACCCGGGATCACTGGATTTTAGGCAAATTCCTTTGTTTGGGCCTCCGAATAATTAATTTCCTTGTTAATTATGTTAGGTTGAAGATGTGTTGGACAGCAAATTAACAAAGCAAAACCGAACCAAGGGCAATTTTGTCATTTTTCGAGACGGTGTCGAAATGGGCCGAAATTTGGCAGGTTGATTGGAAACGGCCCTCGAAATTGGACTCGGGGCACAGACCCGGGATCACGAGATTTTAGCCAAAAATTCTTTGTTTGGACCTCCGAATAATTAATTTCCTTATTAATTATGTCAGGTTGAAGAATTGTCGGACAGAAAATTAAGAAAGCAAAATCGTATTAGGGGTAATTTTGTCATTTTTCGCGACAGTGTCGGAATGGGCCGAAGTTTGGCAGGTTGATTGGAAACGGCCCGCAAAATTGGACTCAGAGTACGACCCCGGATTATTGGATTTTTGCCAGACTCCTTCGTTTGGGCCTTCAAATAATTAATTTCCTTATTAATTATGTTAGGTTGAAGAAGTGTTGGATAGAAAATTAACAAAGAAAAACCGCACCAAGGGCAATTTTGTCAGTTTTCACGACGGTGTCGGAATGGGACGAAATTTGGCAGGTTGATTGGAGACAGCCCGCGAAATGGTACTCAGGGAACAGACCCGAGATTACGGGATTTTAGCCAAGTTCCTTCGTTTGGGCCTCCGAATAATTAATTTCCTTATTGTTTATGTCAAGTTGAAGAAGTGCTGGACAGAAAATTAACGAAGAAAAATCGCACCTGGGGCAATTTTGTCATTTGTCACGACGGTGTCGAAATGGGCCGAAATTTGGCAGGTTGAATGGAAACGGCTCGCAAAATTAGACTCGGGGAACAGATCGGGATCTTGGGATTTTAGCCAAATTCCTTCGTTTGGGCCTCCGAATAATTAATTTCCTTATAATTATTTTTGGTTGAAGAAATGCTGTATAGAAAATTAAAAAAGCAAAACCGCACAAGGTTCAATTTTGTCATTTGTCGCGGCAGTGTCGAAATGGGCCAAAATTTGGCTGTTGATTGGAAACTGCCCGCGAAATTGGACTCTGGGTACAAACTCGGGATCACAAGATTTTTGCCAAATTCCTTTGTTTCGGCCCCCAAATAATTAATTTCTTTGTTAATTATGTCAGGTTGAAGATGTGTTGGACAGAAAATTAACAAAGAAAAAACGCACCAGGGGCAATTTATTCATTTTTCGCGATGGTGTCGGAATGGGCCGAAATTTGGCATGTTGATTGGAAACGGCCCGCGAAATTGGACTCAGGGCACAGACCCGGGATCACGGGAATTTAGCCAAATTCCTTCACTTGGGACACCGAATAATTAATTTCCTTACTAATTATGTCAGGTTGAAAAAGTGTTGGACAGAAAATTAACAAAGCAAAATCGCACCAGGGACAATTTTGTCATTTTTCGCGATGGTGTTGAAATAGGTAGGTTGATTGGAAACAGCCCGCGAAATTGGACTCGAAGTACAGACCCTGGATCATGGGATTTTAGCCAAACTCCTTCGTTTGGACCTCCGAATACTTAATTTCTGTATTAATTATGTCAGGTTGAAGAAGTGCGGGACAGAAAATTAGTAACGAAAAATCGCACCAGGGGCTATTTTGTCATTTGTCGAGACGGTGTCGGAATGGGCCGAAATTTGGCAGGTTGATTGGAAACAGCCCCCGAAATTGGACTCGGGGCACAAACCTAGGATCACGGGATTTTTCACAAACTCCTTCATTTGGGCCTCCGAATAATTAATTTCCTTATTAATTATGTCAGGCTAAAGAAGTGTTGGAATGAAAATTAATAAAGCAAAATCGTACCAGGGGCAATTTCGTCATTTTTCTTGACTATGTCGAAATGGGCCGAAATATGGAAGGTTGATTGGAAACGACCCGTGAAATTGTACTCAGAGTACGGACCCGTGATCACGGGATTTTAGCCAATCTCCTTCGTTTGTGCCTCCGAATAATTAATTTCTTTATTAATTATGTCAAGTTGAAGAAGTGTTGGACAGAAAATTAACAAAGAAAAACTGCACCAGGTGCAATTTTGTCATTTGTCATGACAGTGTCGGAATGGGTCGAAATTTGGGAGGTTGATTGGAAACAGCCCGCGAAATTGGACTCGGGGCACAGACCCGGGTTCATGAGATTTTAGCCAAATTCTTTCATTTTGCCCTCCGAATAATTAATTTCCTTAATAGTTACGTCAGGTTGAAGAAGTGTTGGACAGAAAATTTATAAAGCAAAATCGGACTAGGGGCAGTTTTGTCATTTTTCGCGACGGTGTCAGAATGTGCCGAAATTTGCCTGGTATATTGGAAACAGTCGGAGAAATCGGACTCGGGCAAAGGCTCGGGATCACGGGATTTTAGCCAAACTCTTTCGTTTAGGCCTCCGAATAAATAATTTCCATATTAATTATGTCTGGTTGAAGAAGTGCTGGACAGAAAATTAACAAAGAAAAATAGCACCAGGGGGAATTTTGTCATTTGTCACGACAGTGTCAGAATAGGCCGAAATTTGACAGGTTGATTGGAAACGGCCCGTGAAATTGGACTAGGGGCACAAACCCGGGATCACGAGATTTTAGCCAAATTCCTTCGTTTGGTCCTCCGAATAAGTAATTTCCTTAATAATTATGTCAGGTTGAAGAAGTGTTGGACAGAAAATTTACAAAGCTAAACCGTACTAGGGGCAATTTTGTCATTTTTCCCGATGGTATAAGAATGTGCCAAAAATTGGCAGGTAGATTGGAAACGGCCCTAGAAATTGGACTCGGGACAAAGACCCGGGATCACGGGACCCAGACCCGGGATCGTGGGATTTTAGCCAAATTCCTTTGTTTAGGCCTTCGAATAATTAATTTCCTTATTAATTATGTCTGGTTGAAGAAGTGCTGGACAGAAAATTACCAAAGCAAAACCACACCCGGGGCAATTCTGTCATTTGTCGCGATGGTGTCGAAATGGACAAATTGGACTAGGGGCACAGACCCGGGATCACGGGATTTTAACGAATTCCCTTCCTTTGGGACTCCGAATAATTAATTTTCTTATTAATTATGTCACGTTGAAGAAGTGTCGGACAGAAAATTAACAAAGCAAACCCGCACTAGGGGCAATTTTGTCATTTTTCGCGACGGTGTCAGAATGGGCCGAAATTTGACTGGTTGATTGAAACGGCTTGTGAAATTAGACTCAGGACACAGACCTAGGATCATGGGATTTTAGCCAAACTCCTTCGTTTATGCCATCGAATAATTAATTTTCGTATTAATATGTCAGGTTGAAGAAGTGCTGGACAAAAAATTAACAAAGAAAAAATGCACCAGGGGCGATTTTGTCATTTGTCGCGATGGTGTCAGAATGGGCGAAAATTTGGCAGGGTGATTGGAAACGGCCTGCGAAATTGGACTCGGGGCACAGACTCGGGATCACGGGATTTTAGCCAAATTCCTTCGTTTGGGCCACCGAATAATTAATTTCCTTATTAATTATGTCTGGTTGATGAAGTGCTGGACAGAAAATTAACAAAGAAAAATCGTACCAGGGGCAATTTTTTCATTTGTCGCGACGGTGTCGAAATGGGCCGAAATTTGGCAAGTTGATTGGAAACGTCTCGCGAAATTAGACTCAGGGCATAGACCCGGGATCATGGGATTTTAGCCAAATTCCTTCGTTTAGGCCACCGAATAATTAATTTCCTCATTAATTATGTCGGGTTGAAAAACTGTTGGATAGAAAATTAACAAAGCAAAACTGAACCAGGGGCGATTTTGCCATTCGTCACGACGGTGTCGGAATGGGCCGAAATCTGCCAAGTTGATTGGAAACGGCCGACAAAATTGGACTCGGGGCACAGACCCGAGATCATAGGATTTTAGCCAAATTCCTTCGTTTGGGCCTCCGAATAATTAATTTCCTTAATAATTACGTCAGGTTGAAGAAGCGTTAGACAGAAAATTAACAAAGTAAAACTGCATCAGGGGCAATTATGTCATTTTTCGCGAGGGTGTCAGAATGTGCCGAAATTTGGCAGGTAGATTTTAAACGGCCCGAGAAATTAGACTCGAGCAAAGGCCCGGGATCATGGGATTTTAGCTAAACCCCTTTGTTTAGGCCTCCGAATAATTAATTTCCATGTTAATTATATCATGTTGAAGAAGTGCTGGACAAAAAATTAACAAAGAAAAATCGCACTAGGGGCAATTTTGTCATTTGTCGCGATAGTGTCGGAATGGGCCAAAATTTATCTGGTTGATTGGAAACGGCCCGTGAAATTGGACTAGGGGCACAGACCCAGGATCACGAGATTTTAGCCAAATTCCTTCGTTTGGGCTTCCGAATAAGTAATTTCCTTAATAATTATGACAGGTTGAAGAAGTGTTGGACTGAAAATTTACAATGCCAAACCGTACCAAGGGCAATTTTGTCATTTTTCGCGATGGTATAAGAATGTGCCAAAATTTGGCAGGTAGATTGGAAACGGCCCTAGAAATTGGACTCGGGGCAAAGACCTGAGATCACAGGACCCAGACCCGGGATCGTTGGATTTTAGCCAAATTTCTTTGTTTAGGCCTCCGAATAATTAATTTTCTTATTAATTATGCCAGGTCGAGGAAGTGCCAGACATAAAATTAACAAAGAAAAACCTCACTAGGGGCTATTTTGTCATTTGACGCAATAGTGTCAGAATCGGCCAAAATTTGGCAGGTTGATTGGAAACGGCACGCCAAATTGGACTCGGGGCACAGACCCGATCACGGGATTTTAGCCCAGTTCCTTCCTTTGGGCCTCTGAATAATTAATTTCCTTATTAATTATGTCGGGTTGAAGAAGAGTTGGACAGAAAATTAACAAAGCAAAACCGCACCAAGGGCAATTTTTTTATTTTTCGTGACAATGTCGAAATGGGCCGAAATTTGGCAGATTTATTGAAAACAGCCTGCGAAATTGGACTAGGGGCACAGACTCGGGATCACAGGATTTTAGCCGAATTCCTTCATTTGGGCCTCCGAATAATTAATTTCCTCAATAATTATGTCAGATTGTAGAAGTGTTGAACAAAAAATTGACAAGGCAAAACCGCATCAGGGGCAATATTATCGCGAAGGTGTCGGAATGGGCCAAAATTTTGTAGGTTAATT
The DNA here is from genome assembly GCF_002742605.1 of Olea europaea var. sylvestris. Classification (NCBI taxonomy): domain Eukaryota; kingdom Viridiplantae; phylum Streptophyta; class Magnoliopsida; order Lamiales; family Oleaceae; genus Olea; species Olea europaea. The sequence continues at coordinate 815,104 of NW_019230465.1, forward strand.
GGAAACGGCCCGCGAAATTGGACTTGGGACACAAAACTGTGATCACGGGATTTTAGCCAATTTCCGTCATTTGGGCCTCTGAATAATTAATTTCCTTATTAATTATGTCAGGTTGAAGAAGTGTTAGACGGAAAATTAACAAAGCAAAATCGCACCAGGGACAATTTTGTCATTTGTCGCAACGGTGTCGGAATGGGCCAAAATTTGGCAGGTTGATTCAAAACGGCCTGCGAAATTAGACTCTGGGCACAGACTTGGGATCACGGGATTTTAGCCAAATTCCTTCGTTTAGGCCTCCGAATAATTAATTTCCTTATTAATTATGTCGGTCGAAGAAGTGCCAGACAAAAAGCTAACAAAGAAAAACCGCACCAGGGGCAATTTTGTCATTTTTGCGACGGCGTTGAAATGGGCTGAAATTTGGCTGGTTTATTGGAAATGGCCCGCGAAATTAGACTCAGGGCAATGGCCCGGAATCACAAAATTTTAGCCAAATTCCTTCGTTTTAACCTCTGAATAATTAATTCCCTTATTAATTACGTCGAGTTGAAGAAGTGTTGGACAGAAAATTAACAAAGCAAAACCGCACTAGGGGCAATTTGTCATTTTTTGTGACAGTGTCAGAATGGGCCGAAATATGATAGGTTGATTGGAAACGGCCCGAGAAACTGAACTAGGGGCACAGACCCGGGATCACATGATTTTAGTCGAATTCCTTCGTTTAGGCCTCCGAATAATTAATTTCCTCAATAATTATGTCAGATTGTAGAAGTGTTGAACAAAAAATTGACAAGGCAAAACCGCACCAGGGGCAATATTGTCGCGACGGTGTCGGAATGGGCCAAAATTTGGCAGGTTGATTGGAAACGGCCCGTGAAATTGGACTTGTCCTGGGATCACGGGATTTTAGCCAATTTTCATCATTTGGGCCTCCGAATAATTAATTTCCTTATTAATTATGTCAGGTTGAAGAAGTGTTAAACGGAAAATTAACAAAGCAAAACCGCACCAGGGGTAATTTTGTCATTTGTCGCAACGGTTTCGGAATTGGCCACAATTTGGCAGGTTGATTCAAAACGTCCTGTGAAATTAGACTCGGGATCACGGGATTTTAGCCAAATTCCTTCGTTTCGGCCTCTGAATAATTAATTTCCTTATTAATTATGTCAGGTCGAAGAAGTGCCAGACAGAAAATTAACAAAGAAAAACCGCACCAGGGGAAATTTTGTCATTTGACGCGACTGTGTCGGAATGGGCCGAAATTTGGCAGGGAGATTGGAAACGGCTCTCAAAATTGGACTCAGGGTGTAAACCCAAGATCACGAAATTTTAGCAAAATTCCATCGTTTGGGCCTCCGAATAATTAATTTCCTTATTAATTATGTCAGGTTGAAGAAGTGCCGGACAGAAAATTAACAAAGCAAAACCACACCAGGGGCAATTTTGTAATTTTTCGCGACGGTGCTGAAATGGGCCGAAATTTAGCAGGTTGACTGGAAACGGCCTGCGAAATCGAACTCGGGGCACAAACCCGGGATCACGGGATTTTAGCCATTTTCCTTCGTTTGGGCCTCCGAATAATTAATTTCCTTATTAATTATGTCAGGTTGAAGAAGTGCTGGACAGAAAATTAACAAAGCAAAACCGCACCAGGGGCAATTTTGTCTATTGTCGCGACGGTGTCGGAATGATCCGAAATTTAGCAGGTTGACTGGAAACGGCCTGCGAAATCGAACTCGGGGCACAAACCCGGGATCACGGGATTTTAGCCAAATTCCTTCGTTTGGGCCTTCGAATAATTAATTCCCTTATTAATTATGTCAGGTTGAAGAAGTGCTGGACAGAAAATTGACAAAGCAAAATGCACCAGGGTCAAATTTGTTATTTTTCGCGACGGTATCGGAATGGGCCGAAATTTGGCAGTTTGATTGGAAACGGCCCGCGAAATTGGAATCGGGGCATAGACCCGGGATCACGGGATATTAGCCAAATTCCTTCGATTGGGCCTCGGAATACTTAATTTCCTCATTAATTATGTCAGGTTGAAGAAGTGTTGGACAGAAAATTAACAAAGCAAAATCGTACCAGGGGCAATTTTGTCATTTTCCGCGATGGTGTCGGAATGGGCCAAAATTTGGCTGGTTGATTGGAAACGGCCCGCAAAATTGTACTCGGGGCACAGATTCGAGTTATCGGGATTTTAGCCAAATTCCTTCGTTTAGGCCTCAGCATAGTTAATTTCCTTATTACTTATGTCAGGTTGAAGAAGTGCTGGATAGAAAATTAACAAAGAAAAACTGCACCAGGGGAAATTTTGTCATTTATCGCAATGCGTCGGAATGAGCCATATTTGAAAGGTTGATTGGAAACGGCCCGCGAAATTGGACTCGGGGCACAGACCCGGGATCACGAAATTTTAGCCAAATTCCTTCTTTTGGGCCTCCGAATACTTAATTTCCTTATTAATTATGTCAGGTTGAAGAAGTGCTAGCTAGAAAATTAACAAAGCGAAACCATCCCAGGGGTAATTTTATCATTTTTCGCGACGGTATCGGAATGGGCCCAAATTTGGCAGGTTGATTAGAAATGGCCCGTGAAATTGGACTCGGGGCATAGACTCGAGATCACGGGATTTTAGCCAAATTTCTTTGTTTGGGCCTCCGAATAATTAATGTCCTTATCAATTATATCAGGTTGATGAAGTGTTGAACAGAAAATTAACAAAAAAAAAATCGCACCAGGGGCTATTTTGTCATTTGTCGCGACGGTGTTGGAATGGGCCAAAATTTGGTAGGTTGATTGGAAACGGCCCATGAAATTGGACTTGGGGTATAGACCCAAGATCACGGAATTTTAGACAAATTCCTTCATTTAGGCCTCGAATACTTAATTTCCTCATTAATTATGTCATGTTGAAGAAGTGTTGGATAGATAATTAATAAAGCAAAATCGCACCAGCGGTAATTTTATCATTTGTCACGATAGTGTCGGAATGGGCCAAAATATGGCTGGTTGATTGGAAAATGCCCGCGAAATTGGACTCGATGCACAGACTTGGGATAACGGGATTTTAGCCAAATTCCTTCATTTGGGCCTCCGAATAATTAATTTCCTTATTAATTATGTCAAGTTGAAGAAGTGTTTGACCGAAAAATAACCGAGCAAAACTGCACCAGGAGCTATTTTGTCATTTTTCTCGACGCTGTCGGAATGGGCCGAAATTTGGCAGGTTGATTGGAAATGGTCCGCGAAATTGGACACGGGGCAAAAACCCGGGATCATGGGATTTTAGCCAAATTCCTTCATTTGGGCCTTTGAATAATTAATTTCCTTATTAATTATGTCAGGTTGAAGAAGTGCTCAATAGAAATTTAACAAAGCAAAACCGCACCAGGGACAATTTTTTTATTTTTTGCGATGGTGTCGGAATGGGCCAAAATTTGGCTAGTTGATAGGAAACAGCCCGCGAAATTGGACTCGGGGCACAGACCCAGGATCACAGGATTTTAGCCAAATTCCTTCGTTTGGACATCCGATTAATTAATTTCCTTATTAATTATGTCAGGTTGAAGAAGTGTCGGACAGAAAATTAACAACGCAAAATCGCACCATGGTCAATATTGTCAAGACGATGTCGAAATGGGCCAAAATTTTACTGGTTGATTGGAAGCGGCCTGCGAAATTGGACTCGGGGCACAGACCCGGGATCACGGGATTTTAGCCAAACTCCTTCTTTTGGGCCTCCGAATAATTAATTTCCATATTAATTATGTCAGGTTGAAGAAGTGCTGGATAGAAAATTAACAAAGAAAAACCGCACCAGGGCAATTTTGTCATTTGTTGCGACGGTGACGGAATCTGCCGAAATTTGGCTGGTTGATTGGAAACGGCCTGCGAAATTGGACTCGAGGCACAGACCCGGGATCATGGGATTTTAGCTAAATTCCATCGTTTGGGCCTCTGAATAATTAATTTCCTTATTAATTATGTCAGGTTGAAGAAGTGCTGGACAGAAAATTAACAAAGCAAAACCGCACTTGGGGCAATTTTGTCATTTTTCGCTACGGTGTGAGAATGGGCCGAAATTTGGCAGGTTGACTGGAAACGGCCTGCGAAATTGGACTCGGGGCACAAACCCGGGATCACGGGATTTTAGCCAAGTTTCTTTGTTTAGGCCTATGAATAATTAATTTCCTTATTAAATGTGTCAGGTTGATGAAGTGTTTAACAGAAAATTAACAAAGAAAACCGCACTAGGGGCTATTTTGTCATTCGTCGCGACGGTGTCGGAATTGACCAAAATTTCGCAGGTCGATTGGAAATGGCCCGCGAAATGGGACTCAGGGTATAGACTCGGGATCACGTAATTTTAGCCAAATTCCTTCGTTTGGGCCTCCGAATACTTAATTTCCTCATTAATTATGTCAGGTTGAAGAATTGTTGAACAAAAAAATTAACAAAGCAAAATTGCACCAGGGGCAATTTTATCATTTTTCACGACGGTGTCGGAATGGGCCAAAATTTGGCTGGTTGATTGGAAACGGACCGCAAAATTGGACTCGCGGCACAGACTCGGGAGAACGGGATTTTAGCCGAATTCCTTCGTTTGGGCCTCCGAATAATTAATTTCCTTATTAATTATGTCAGGTTGAACAAGTGGTGGTTAGAAAATTAACACAGAAAAACTGCACCAGGGGCAATTTTATCATTTGTCGTGACTGTGTCGGAATGGGCCAAAATTTGCAAGGTTGATTGGAAACGGCCCGCGAAATTAGACTCGGGGCACAGACCCGGGATCACGGGATTTGAGCCAAATTCCTTAGTTTGGGCCATCGAATAATTAATTTCCTTCTTAATTATGTTAGTTTGAAGAAGTGTTGGACAGAAAATTAACAAAGTAAAACCGCACTAGGGGCAATATTGTCATTTGTCACGACGGTGTCGGAATAGGCCAAAATTTGGCAAGTTGATTGGAAACGGTCCGCGAAATTGGACACGAGCCAAAAACCTGGGATCATGGGATTTTAGCCAAATTCCTTCATTTGGGCCTTTGAATAATTAATTTCCTTATTAATTATGTGAAGAAGTGCTGGTCAGAAAATTAACAAAGCAGAATCGCACCAGGGGTAATTTTGTCATTTTTCGCGATGGTGTTTGAATGGGACGAAATTTGGCAGGTTGACCGGAAACGGCCTGCAAAATTAGACTTGGGGCACAAACCCGGGATCACGGGATTTTAGCCAAATTCCTTCGTTTGGGCTTCCGAATAATTAATTTCCTTATTAATTATGTCAGGTTGAAGAAGTGCTGGACAGAAAATTAACAAAGCAAAACCGCACTTGGGGCAATTTTGTCATGTTTCGCGACGGTGTCGAAATGGGCTGAAATTTGGCAGGTTAACTGGAAATGGCCTGCGAAATTAGACTCGGGGCACAGACCCGGGATCACGGGATTTTAACCAAATTCCTTCATTTGGGCCTCTGAGTAATTAATTTCCTTATCAATTATGTCAGGTAGAAAAAGTGCTGGTCAGAAAATTAACAAAACAAAACCGCACCAGGGGTAATTTTTTCATTTTTCACGACGGTGTGAGAATGGGCCGAAATTTGGCAGGTTGACTGGAAACGGCCTGCGAAATTGGACTCGGGGCACAAACCCGGGATCACGGGATTTTAGCCAAATTCTTTCGTCTGGGCTTGTAATAATTAATTTCCTTATTAATTATGTCAAGTTGAAGAAGTACTGGACAAAAATGTAACAAAGCAAAACTGCACTAGGGGCAATTTTATAATTTTTCGTGACGGTGTTGGAATGGTTCGAAATTTGGCGATTGACTGGAAACGGCCTGCAAAATTGGACTCGGGGAACAGACCCGGGATCACGGTATTTTATCCAAATTCCTTCATTTGGGCCTCCGAATATTTAATTTTCTTATTAATTATGTCTGGTTGAAGATGTGCTGGACAGAAAATTAACAAAGCAAAACCGCACCTGGGGTAATTTTGTCATTTGTCGCGACGGTGTCGGAATGGGCCAAAATTTGGCAGATTGATTGGAAAGGCCTGCGAAATTGGACTCAGGGGACAAACTCGGGATCACGGGATTTTAGCTAAATTACTTCGTTTGGGCCTCCGAATAATTAATTTCCTTATTTATTATGTCAGGATGAAGAAGTGCCAGACGAAAAATTAACAAAGAAAAACTGCACCAGGGGTAATTTTGTCATTTTTTGAGACGGTGTCAGAATGGGCCAAAATTTTGCAGGTTGATTGGAAGCGGCCTGCGAAATTGGACTCGGGGCACAAAATCGGGATCCTGGGATTTGAGCCAAATTCCTTCGTTCGGGCCATCGAATAATTAATTTCCTTATTAATTATGTTAGGTTGAAGAAGTGTTGGATAGAAAATTAACAAAGCAAAACCCGCACAGGGAGAATATTGTCATTTGTCGCAACGGTGTCGGAATGGGCCAAAATTTCGAAGGTTGATTGGAAACGGCCCGTGAAATTGGAATCAGGGGACAGAGCTAGGATCATGAGATTTTAGTCGGACTCCTTCATTTGGGAATCCGAATAATTAATTTTCGTATTAATTATGTCCAGTTGAAGAAGTGCAAGACAGAAAATTAACAAAGAAAAACCACAACAAGGACAATTTTGTCATTTGTCACGACGGTATCGAAATCGTCCGAAATTTGGCAGGTTGATTGGGAACGACGCACAGACTTGGATCACGGGATTTTGCCAAATTCCTTCATTTGGGCCTTCGAATAATTAATTTCTTTATTAATTATGTCAGGTTGAAGACGTGTTGGACAGAAAATTAACAAAGCAAAACCGCACCTGGGGCAAATTTGTCATTTTTCGCGACAGTGTCAGAATAGTCCGAAATTTGGCAGATTGATTGGAAATGGCCTGCGAAATTAGACTTGGGGAATAGACCCGGGATCAAGGGATTTTAGCCAAATTTCTTTGTTTGGGCCTCCGAATAATTAATTTCCTTATTAATTGTGTCAGGTTGAAGAAGTGTTGGACAGAAAATTAATAAAGAAAAACCGCAGTAGGGGCAATTTTGTCTTTTGTCGCGACAGTGTCGGAATGGGCCAAAATTTGGCTGGTTGATTGGAAATGGCCCGCGAAATTGGACTCGGGGTATAGACCCGAGATCACGGAATTTTAGCTATATTCCTTCATTTGGGCCTCCGAATACTTAATTTCCTCATTAATTATGTCAGGTTGAAGAAGTGTTGGACAGAAAATTAACAAAACAAAACTGGAACAGGGGCAATTTTGTCATTTTTCGCGACGGTGTCGAAATGGGCCAAAATTTGGCAGGTTGATGGGAAACGACCCGTGAAATCAGACTCGGGGCAAAGACCCGAAATAACGGGATTTTAGCCAAATTCCTTCGTTTGGGCCTCCGAATAATTAATTTCCTTACTGATTATGTCAGGTTGAAGAAGTGCTGGATAGAAAATTAACAAAGAAAAACTGCACCCGGGGCAATTTTGTCATTTGTTGCGACTGTGTAGGATTGGGCCGAAATATGATCGGTTTTTTGGAAATGGCCCGCGAAATTTGACTCGGGGCACAGACCCGGTATCACGGGATTTTAGCCAAATTCTTTCGTTTGGGACTCCGAATACTTAATTTTCTTATTAATTATGTCAGGTTGAAGAAGTGCTGGACAGAAAATTAACAAAACGAAACCGCTCCAAGTGCAATTTTGTCATTTTTTACGACGGTGTTGGAATGGTCCGAAATTTGGCAGGTTAACTGGAAACGGCCCGCGAAATTGGACTTGGGGCAAATACCCGAGATCACGGGATTTTAGCCACATTCCTTCATTTGGGCCTCCGAATAAATAATTTCCTTATTAATTATGTCAGGTTGAAGAAGTGTTGGACAGAAAATTAATATAGAAAAACCGCACTAGGGGCAATTTTGTCTTTTGTCGCGATGGCGTCGGAATGGGCCAAAATTTGGCAGGTTGATTGGAAATGTCCCGCGAAATTGGACTCGGGGTATAGACCCGAGATCACGGAATTTTAGCTATATTCCTTCATTTGGGCCTCCGAATACTTAATTTCCTTATTAATTATGTTAGGTTGAAGAAGTGTTGGACAGAAAATTAACAAAACAAAACTGGAACAGGGTCAATTTTGTCATTTTTCGCGACGGTGTCGGAATGGGCCAAAATTTGGCAGGTTGATGGGAAACGACCCGTGAAATCGGACTCGGGGCAAAGACCCGAAATAACGGGATTTTAGCCAAATTCCTTCGTTTGGGCCTCGAATAATTAATTTCCTTACTGATTATGTCAGGTTTAAGAAGTGCTGGATAGAAAAGTAACAAAGAAAAACTGCACCCGGGGCAATTTTGTCATTTGTTGCGACTGTGTAGGATTGGGCCGAAATATGATCGGTTTTCTGGAAATGGCCCGCGAAATTTGACTCGAGGCACAGACCCGGTATCACGGGATTTTAGCCAAATTCTTTCGTTTGGGACTCCGAATACTTAATTTTCTTATTAATTATGTCAGGTTGAAGAAGTGCTGGACAGAAAATTAACAAAACGAAACCGCTCCAGGTGCAATTTTGTCATTTTTTACGACGGTGTCGGAATGGTCCGAAATTTGGTAGGTTAACTGGAAACGGCCCGCGAAATTGGACTTGGGGCAAATACCCGAGATCACGGGATTTTAGCCACATTCCTTCATTTGGGCCTCCGAATAAATAATTTCCTTATTAATTATGTCAGGTTGAAGAAGTGTTGGACAGAAAATTAATATAGAAAAACCGCACTAGGGGCAATTTTGTCTTTTGTCGCGATGGCGTCGGAATGGGCCAAAATTTGGCAGGTTGATTGGAAATGTCCCGCGAAATTGGACTCGGGGTATAGACCCGAGATCACGGAATTTTAGCTATATTCCTTCATTTGGGCCTCCGAATACTTAATTTCCTTATTAATTATGTTAGGTTGAAGAAGTGTTGGACAGAAAATTAATATAGAAAAACCGCACTCGGGGCAATTTTGTCTTTTGTCGCGATGGCGTCGGAATGGGCCAAAATTTGGCAGGTTGATGGGAAACGACCCGTGAAATCGGACTCGGGGCAAAGACCCGAAATAACGGGATTTTAGCCAAATTCCTTCGTTTGGGCCTCCGAATAATTAATTTCCTTATTGATTATGTCAGGTTTAAGAAGTGCTGGGTAGAAAAGTAACAAAGAAAAACTGCACCCGGGGCAATTTTGTCATTTGTTGCGATTGTGTAGGATTGGGCCGAAATATGATCGATTTTCTGGAAATGGCCCGCGAAATTTGACTCGAGGCACAGACCCGGTATCACGGGATTTTAGCCAAATTCTTTCGTTTGGGACTCCGAATACTTAATTTTCTTATTAATTATGTCAGGTTGAAGAAGTGCTGGACAGAAAATTAACAAAACGAAACCGCTCCAGGGGCAATTTTGTCATTTTTTACGACTGTGTCGGAATGGTCCGAAATTTGGCAGGTTGACTGGAAACGGCCCGCGAAATTGGACTTGGGGCAAATACCCGAGATCACAGAATTTTAGCCACATTCCTTCATTTGGGCCTCCGAATAAATAATTTCCTTATTAATTATGTCATGTTGAAGAAGTGTTGGACAGAAAATTAATATGAAAAACCGCACTAGGGGCAATTTTGTCTTTTGTCGCAACGGTGTCGGAATGGGCCAAAATTTGGCAGGTTGATTGGAAATGTCCCGCGAAATTGGACTCGGGGTATAGACCCGAGATCACCGAATTTTAGCTATATTCCTTCATTTGGGCCTCCGAATACTTAATTTCCTCATTAATTAAGTCAGGTTGAAGAAGTGTTGGACAGAAAATTAACAAAACAAAACTGGAACAGGGGCAATTTTGTCATTTTTCGCGACAGTGTCGGAATGGGCCAAAATTTGGCAGGTTGATGGGAAACGACCCGTGAAATCGGACTCGGGGCAAAGACCCGAAATAACGGGATTTTAGCCAAATTCCTTCGTTTGGGCCTCCGAATAATTAATTTCCTTACTGATTATGTCAGGTTTAAGAAGTGCTGGATAGAAAATTAACAAAGAAAAACTGCACCCGGGGCAATTTTGTCATTTGTTACGACTGTGTAGGATTGGGCCGAAATATGATCGATTTTCTGGAAATGGCCCGCGAAATTTGACTCAGGGCACAGACCCGGTATCACGGGATTTTAGCCAAATTCTTTCGTTTGGGACTCTGAATACTTAATTTCCTTATTAATTATGTCAGGTTGAAGAAGTGCTGGACAGAAAATTAACAAAACGAAACCGCTCCAGGGGCAATTTTGTCATTTTTCACGACGGTGTCGGAATGGGCCGAAATTTGGTAGGTTGACTGGAAACGGCCCGCGAAATTGGACTTGGGGCAAATACCCGAGATCACGGGATTTTAGCCACATTCCTTCATTTGGGCCTCCGAATAAATAATTTCCTTATTAATTATGTTAGGTTGAAGAAGTGTTGGACAGAAAATTAACAAAGAAAAACAGCACCAGAGGCAATTTTGTCATTTTTCGCGATGGTGTCGGAATGGGCCGAAATATGATCGGTTCATTGGAAACGGCCCGCAAAATTGGACTCGGGGCACAGACCCGGGATCACAGGATTTTAGCCAAATTCTTTCTTTGGGCCTCCGAATAATTTAGTTCCATATTAATTATGTCAGGTTTAAGAAGTGTTGGACAGAAAAATAACAAAGCAAAACTCCACCAGGGGCAATTTTGTCATCTGTCGCGACGGTGTCGAAATGGGCCAAAATTTTGCTGGTTGATTGGAAACAGCCCGTGAAATTGGACTCCGGGCACAGAACCGGGACCATGGGATTTTAGCCAAATTCCTTCGTTTGGGCCTCCGAATAATTAGTTTCCTTATTAATTATATCAGGTTGAAGAAGTGCCTGACAGAAAATTAACAAAGAAAAACCACACACAGGGCAATTTTGTCATTTTTTTAGATGGTGTCGGAATGGGCCGAAATTTGGCACGTTGATTGGAAGCAGCCCACGAAATTGGACTCGGGGCACAGACCCGGGATCACGAGATTTCAGCCAAATTCCTTCGTTTGGGCCTCCGAATAATTAATTTACTTATTAATTACGTCAGGTTGAAAAAGTGTTGGACAGAAAATTAACAAAGCAAAACCGCACCAGGGGTAATATTGTCATTTGTCGCGATGGTGTCGGAATTGGTCGAAATTCGGCAGATTGATTGGAAACGGCCCGCGAAAGTTGAATCGGGGCACAAACACCGGATCACGAGAATTTAGCCAAATTCCTTCGTTTGGGCCTCCGAATAATCAATTTCCTTATTAATTATGTCAGGTTGAAGAAGTGATGGGCAGAAAATTAACAAAGCAAAATCGCACCAGGGGCAATTTTGTCGTTTGAAGCGACGGTGTCAGAATGGACCCAAATTTGGCAGGTGGACTAGAAATGGCCTGCGAAATTGAACCCGGGCATAGGCCCGAGATCATGGGATTTTAGCCACACTCCTTCGTTTGGGCCTCCGAATAATTAATTTCCTTAATAATTATATAAGGTCGAAGAAGTACCAGACAAAAAATTAACAAAGAAAAACCGCACCATGGGTAATTTTGTCATTTGACGCGACGGTGTCGGAATGGGCCGAAATTTGGCAGGTTGATTGGAAACGGCCCGCGAAATTGGACTTGGGATTTTAGCCAAATTCCTTCGTTTGGACCTCCGAATAATTAATTTCGTTATTAATTATGTCAGGTTGAAGAAGTGTTGGACAAAAAATTATCAAAGCAAAATCGCAACAGGGGCAATTTTGTCATTTTTCGCGATGGTGTTGGAATGGACCGAAATTTGGCAAGTGGACAGGAAATGGCCTGCTAAATTCGGCCTGGGCACAAACCCGAGATCACGGGATTTTAGCTAATCTCCTTCGTTTAGGCCTCCGAATAATTAATTTCCGTATTAACTATAAAAGGTTGAAGAAGTGCAAGACAAAAAATTAACAAAGAAAAATCGTACCATGGGTAATTTTGTCATTTGACGCGACGGTGTCGGAATGGGCCGAAATTTTGCAGGTTGATTGAAACGGCCCGTGAAATTGGACTCGGGATTTTAGCCAAATTCCTTCGTTTTAGACCTCTGAATAATTAATTTCCTTATTAATTATGTCAGGTTGAAGAAGTGTGGGACACAAAATTATCAAAGCAAAACCGCACCAGGGGAAATTTTATCATTTTTCACGACGGTGTTGGAATGGACCGAAATTTGGCAGGTGGACTGGAAACGGCCTGTGAAATTGGACCCGGGTACAGGCTCGAGATCACAGGATTTTAGCCAAACTCCTTTGTTTGGGCCTCCGAATAATTAATTTCCGTATTAATTATATAAGGTCGAAGAAGTGCCAGATAAAAAATTAACAAAGAAAAACCGCACCATGGGTAATTTTGTCATTTAACGCGACGGTGTCGGAATGGGCCAAAATTTGGCAGGTTGATTGGAAATGGCTCGCGAAATTGGACTCAGGGCACAAACCCGGGATCATGGGATTTTAGCCAAATTCCATCGTTTGGGGCTCTGAATAATAAATCTCCTTATTAACTATGTCAGGTTGAAGAAGTGCTGGGCAGAAAATTAACAAAGCAAAACTACACCAGGGAAAATTTTGTCATTTTTCCTGACGATGTTGGAATGGGCCGAAATTTGACCGATTGACTGGAAACGGCCTGCGAAATTAGACTCGGGGCGCAGACCCGCGATCACGGGATTTTAGCCATATTCCTTCGTTTGGACCTCCGAATAATTAATTTCCTTACTAATTATGTCAGGTTTAAGAAGTGCTGGACAGAAAATTAATAAAGCAAAACCGCACCAGGGGCAATTTTGTCATTTTTCACGACGGAGTCGAAATGGGCCGAAATTGGGCGGGTTGACAGGAAACGGCCTGCGTAATTGAACTCGGGGCACAGAATCAGGATCACGGGATTTTAGCCAAATTCCTTCGCTTGGGCCTCCGAGTAATTAATTTCCTTATTAATTATGTCAGCTTGAAGAAGTGCAAACAAAAAATTAACAAAGCAAAACCACACCTGGGGCAATTTTTTTATTTTGTCGCGACGGTGTCGAAATTGGCCGAAATTCGGCAGGTTGATTGGAAACGCCCAGCGAAATAAGAATCGGGGCACAAACCCGGGATCACAGTATTTTAGTCAAATTCCTTCGTTTGGGCCTCCGAATAATTAATTTCCTTATTAATTACGTCAGGTTGAAGAGGTGCTGGACAGAAAATTAAGAAAGAAAAACCGCACCAGGGGTAATTTTGTCATTTTTCGCGACGGTGTTGGAATGGGCCGAAATTTAGCTGGTAGATTGGAAACGACCTGCGAAATTGGGCTCAGGGCACAGACCTGGGATCACGGGATTTTAGCCAAATTCCATCGTTTGGGCCTCCGAATAATTCATTTCCTTATTAATTATGTAGGGTTGAAGAAGTGCTGGTTAGAAAATTAACTAAGCAAAATCGCACCAGGGGTAATTTTGTCATTTTTCGCGACAGTGTCGGAGTGGGCCGAAAATTGGCCGATTGACTGGAAACAGCCTGCGAAATTGGACTCGGGGCACAGAACTGGGATCACGAGCTTTTCGCCAAATTCCTTCGTTTGGGCTTTCGAATAATTAATTTCCTTATTGATTATGTCAGATTGAAAAAGTGCTGGACAGAAAATTAACAAAGCAAAATCGCACCAGGGGCAATGTTGTCATTCTTTGCGACGGTGTCGGAATGGGCCGAAATTTGGCAGGTTGACTGGAAACGGCCTACGAAATTGGACTCGGGGCACAGACCCGGGGTCACGGGATTTTAGCCAAATTCCTTCGTTTGGGCCTCCAAATAATTAATTTCCTTATTAATTATGTCAGGTTGAAGAAGTGTTGGACAAAAAATTAACAAAGCAAAACCACACCAGGGTCAATATTGTCATTTGTCGTGACGGTGTCGGAATGGGCCAAAATTTGGCAGGTTGATTGGAAACGGCCTGCGAAATTGGACTCGGGGCACAGACCCAGGACAACAGGATTTTAGCCAAATTCCTTCGTTTCGGCCTCCGAATAATTAGTTTCCTTATTAGTTATGTCAGGTTGAAGAAGTGCCAGACAAAAAATTAACAAAGAAAAATCGCACCAGGGGCAATTTTGTCATTTTTTGAGACGATGTCAGAATGGGCCGAAATTTGGCAAGTTGATTGGAAGAGGCCCGCGAACTTGGACTCGGGGCACAGACTCGGGATCATGGGATTTTAGCCAAATTCCATCATTTGGGCCTCCGAATAAATAATTTCCCTATTAATTATGTCAGGTTGAAGAAGTGCTGGTCAGAAAATTAACAAAGCAAAACCACACTTGGGGTAATTTTGTCATTTTTCGCGTCGGTGTCGGAATGGGCCGAAATTTGGTAGGTTGACTGGAAACGGCTTGCGAAAATGGACTCGGGTCACAAACCTAGGATTAGGGGATTTTAGCCAAATTCCTTCGTCTAGGCCTCCGATTAATTAATTTCCTTATTAATTATGTTAGGTTGATCAAGTGCTGGACAGAAAATTAACAAAGCAAACCCGTACCAGGGACAATTTTGTCATTTTTCGCGACGGTGTCGGAATTGGCCGAAATTTGGCGGTTGACTAGAAACGGCCTGCGAAATTGGACTCGGGGCACAGACTCGAGATCACGGGATTTTAGCCAAATTCCTTCATTTAGGCCTCCGAATAACTAATTCCCTTATTAATTATGTCAGATTGAAGAAGTGTTGGACAGAAAATTAACAAAGCAAAACTGCAACAGGGGCAATTTTGTCATTTGTCGCGACGATGTCGGAATGGGGCAAAATTTGGCAGGTCGATTGGAAACGGCCTTTGAAATTGGACACAGGGCACTGACTCGAGATCACAGGATTTTTGCCAAATTCCTTCGTTTGGGCCTCCGAATAATTAGTTTCCTTATTAATTATGTCAGGATGAAGAAGTGCCAGACGAAAAATTAACAAAGAAAAACTGTACGAGGGGCAATTTTGTCATTTTTTGAGACGGTGTCGGAATGGGCAAAAATTTTGCAGGTTCATTGGAAGCGGCCTACGAAATTGGACTCGGGGCACAGACCCAGGATCACGAGATTTGAGCCAAATTCCTTCGTTCGGGCCACCGAATAATTAATTTCCTTCTTAATTATGTTAGGTTGAAGAAGTGTTGGATAGAAAATTAACAAAGCCAAACCGCACTAGGGGCAATATTGTCATTTGTCATGACGGTGTCGGAATGGGCCGAAATTTGGCAAGTTGATTGGAAACGGTCCGCGAAATTGGACACGGGGCAAAAACCCGGGATCACGGGATTTTAGCCAAATTCCTTCATTTGGGCCTTTGAATAATTAATTTCCTTATTAATTATGTCAGGTTGAAGAAGTGCTGAACAGAAAATTAACAAAGTAAAACCGTACCAGGGGCAATTTTGTCATTTTTAGCGACGATGTCGGAATAGGCCAAAATTTGGCTAGTTGATTGGAAACAGCCCGCGAAATTGGAATCGGGGCACAGACCCGGGATCACAGGATTTTAGCCAAATTCCTTCGTTTGGGCCTCCGATTAATTAATTTCCTTATTAAATATGTCAGGTCGAAGAAGTGTTGGACAAAAAGTTAACAAAGCAAAACCGCACCAGGGTCAATATATTCACTTGTCGAGACGATGTCGGAATGCGCTAAAATTTTGCAGGTTGATTGGAAACGGCCTGCGAAATTGGACTCGGGGCACAGACCCGGGATCATGGGATTTTAGCCAAACTCCTTCGTTTGGGCCTTCGACTAATTAATTTCCATATTAATTATGTCAGATTGAAGAAGTGCTGGGCAGAAAATTAACAAAGAAAAATCGCATCAGGGCAATTTTGTCATTTGTCGCGACGGCGTCGGAATCTGCCAAAATTTGGCTGGTTGATTGGAAACGGCCTGTGAAATTGGACTCGGGGCACAGACCCGGGATCATGGGATTTTAGCCTAATTCCATCATTTGGGCCTTCGAATAATTAATTTCCTTATTAATTATTTCAGGCTGAAGAAGTGTTGGTCAGAAAATTAACAAAGTAAAATCGCACCAGGGGTAATTTTGTCATTTTTCGCGACGGTGTTGGAATGGGCCGAAATTTGGCAGGTTGACCGAAAACGGCCTGCAAAATTAGACTCGGGGCACAAACCTGGGATCGCTGGATTTTAGCCAAATTCCTTCGTTTGTACTTTCGAATAATTAATTTCCTTATTAATTATGTCAGGTTGAAAAAGTGCTGGATAGAAAATTAACAAAGCAAAACTGCACTTGGGGCAATTTTGTCATGTTTCGTGACGGTGTCGGAATGGGCCGAAATTTGGCAAGTTGACTGGAAATGGCCTGGGAAGTTAGACTCGGGGCACAGACCCGGGATCATGGGATTTTAGCCAAATTCTTTCATTTGGGCCTCCGAATAATTAATTTCCTTATTAATTATGTCAGGTAGAAGAAGTGCTGGTCAGAAAATTAACAAAACAAAACCGCACCAGGGGTAATTTTTTCATTTTTCACGACGGTGTGAGAATGGGCCGAAATTTGGCAGGTTGACTAGAAACGGCTTGCGAAATTGGACTCGGGGCACAAACCCGAGATCACGGGATTTTAGCCAAATTCTTTCGTCTGGGCCGCCGAATAATTAATTTCCTTATTAATTATGTCAAGTTGAAGAAGTACTGGACAAAAAATTAACAAAGCAAAACCACACTAGGGGCAATTTTGGCATTTTTCGTGATGGTGTTGGAATGGGTCGAAATTTGGCGATTGACTGGAAACGGCCTGCGAAATTGGACTCGGGGAACAGACCCGGGATCACGGGATTTTATCCAAATTCCTTTGTTTGGGCCTCCGAATATTTAATTTCCTAATTAATTGTGTATGGTTGAAGACGTGCTGGATAGAAAATTAACAAAGCAAAATCGCACCTGGGGTAATTTTGTCATTTGTCGCAACGGTGTCAGTATGGGCCAAAATTTGGCAGATCGATTGGAAACGGCTTGGGAAATTGGACTCGGGGGACAAACTCGGGATCACGGGATTTTAGCCAAATTACTTCATTTGGGCCTCCGAATAATTAGTTTCCTTATTTATTATGTCAGGATGAAGAAGTGCCAGACGAATAATTAACAAAGAAAAACAGCACCAGGGGCGATTTTGTCATTTTTTGAGACGGTGCCGAAATGGGCCAAAATTTTGCAGGTTGATTGAAAGCGGCCTGCGAAATTGGACTCGGGGCACAGAACCAAGATCACGGGATTTGAGCCAAATTCCTTCGTTCGGGCCACCGAATAATTAATTTCCTTATTAATTATGTTAGGTTGAAGAAGTGTTGGATAGAAAATTAACAAAGCAAAACCGCACAGGGGGTATTATGTCATTTGTCGCAACGGTGTCGGAATGGGCTAAAATTTCGAAGGTTGATTGGAAACGGCCCGTGAAATTGGAATCAGGGGACAGAGCTGGGATCACGAGATTTTAGCCAGACTCCTTCGTTTGGGAATCCGAATAATTAATTTCCGTATTAACTATGTCAGGTTGAAGAAGTGCAGGACAGAAAATTAACAAAGAAAAATCACAACAGGGACAATTTTGTCATTTGTCGCGACGGTATCGAAATCGTCCGAAATTTGGCAAGTTGATTGGGAACGGCCTGCGAAATTGGACTCGGTGCACAGACATGGATCACGGGATTTTGCCAAATTCCTTCATTTGGGCCTCTGAATAATTAATTTCTTTGTTAATTATGTCAGGTTGAAGACGTGTTGGACAGAAAATTAACAAAGCAAAACTGCACCTGGGGCAAATTTGTCGTTTTTAGCGACAGTGTCGAAATGGGCCGAAATTTGGCAGGTTGATTGGAAATGGCCCGCGAAATTGGAATCGAGGCACAGACCCGGGATTATGGGATTATAGCCAAATTCCTTCGTTTGGGCCTTCGAATAATTTATTTCCTTATTAATTATATCAGATTGAAGAAGTGCCAGACAAAAAATTAACAAAGAAAAATCGTACCAGGGGCAATTTTGTCATTTTTTGCGATGGTGTCAGAATAGTCCGAAATTTGGTAGATTGATTGGAAATGGCCCGCGAAATTAGACTTGCGGAATAGACCCGGGATCACGGGATTTTGGCCAAAATTCTTTGTTTGGGCCACCGAATAATTAATTTCCTTATTAATTATGTCAGGTTGAAGAAGTGTTGGACAGAAAATTAATAAAGAAAAACCGCACTAGGGGCAATTTTGTCTTTTGTCGCGACGGTGTCGGAATGGGCCAAAATTTGGCAGGTTGATTGGATATGGCTCGCGAAATTGGACTCGGGGTACAAACCCGAGATCACGGAATTTTAGCTAAATTCCTTCATTTGGGCCTCCGAATACTTAATTTCCTCATTAATTATGTTAGGTTGAAGAAGTGTTGGACAGAAAATTAACAAAGCAAAACTGGAACAAGGGCAATTTTGTCATTTTTCGCGATGGTGTCGGAATAGGCCAAAATTTGGCAGGTTGATGGGAAACGACCCGCGAAATCGGACTCGGGGCACAGACCCGGAATAACGGGATTTTAGCCAAATTCCTTCGTTTGGGCCTCCGAATAATTAATTTCCTTATTAATTATGTCAGGTTGGAGAAGTGCTGGATAGAAAATTAACAAAGAAAAACTGCACCCGGGGCAATTTTGTCATTTGTTGCGACTGTGTAGGATCGAGCCGAAATACGATCGATTGATTGGAAATGGCCCGCGAAATTGGACTCGGGGCACAGACCCGGTATCACGGGATTTTAGCCAAATTCTTTCGTTTGGGACCCCGAATACTTAATTTCCTTATTAATTATGTCAGGTTGAAGAAGTGTTGGACAGAAAATTAACAAAATGAAACCGCCTCAGGGGCAATTTTGTCATTTTTCGCGACGGTGTCGGAATAGGCCAAAATTTGGCAGGTTGACTGGAAACGGCCCGCGAAATTGGACTCGGGGCAAATACCCGAGATCACGGGATTTTTGCCACATTCCTTCATTTGGGCCTCCGAATAATTAATTTCCTTATTAATTATGTCAGGTTGAAGAAGTGTTGGACAGAAAATTAACAAAGAAAAACCGCACTAGAGGCAATTTTGTCATTTTTCACGACGGTGTCGGAATGGGCCGAAATATGATCGGTTGATTGGAAATGGCCCGCGAAATTGGACTCGGGGCACAGACCCGGGATCATAGGATTTTAGCCAAATTCTTTCTTTTGGCCTCCGAATAATTTAGTTCCATATTAATTATGTCAGGTTTAAGAAGTGTTGGATAGAAAAATAACAAAGCAAAACTGCACCAGGGGCAGTTTTGTCATCTGTTGCGATGGTGTCGGAATGGGCCAAAATTTGGCTAGTTGATTGGAAACAGCCCGTGAAATTGGACTCGGGGCACAGAATCGGGATCATGGGATTTTAGCCAAATTCCTTCGTTTGGGCCACCGAATAATTAATTTCCTTATTAATTATGTCAGGTTGAAGAAGTGTTGGACCAAAAATTGACAAAGCAAAACCGCACAAGGGTCAATATTTTCATTTGTCGCGACGATGTCGGAATGGGCCGAAAGTCGGCAGGTTGATTGGAAACGACCTGCGAAATTGGACCCGGTGCGCAGACCCGGGATCACGGGATTTTAGCCAAACTCCTTCGTTTGAGCCTCCGAATTATTAATTTCCATATTAATTATGTCAGGCTGAAGAAGTGCTGGACAGAAAATTAACGAAGGAAAACCACACCAAGGCAATTTTGTCATTTGTCGCGATGGTGTCGGAATCGGTCGAAATTTGGCAGGTTGATTGGAAACGACCTGTGAAATTGGACTCGGGGCACATACCCGGGATCATGGGATTTTAGCCAAATTCCTTCGTTTGGGCCTCCGAATAATTAGTTTCCTTATTAATTACGTCAGGCTGAAGAAGTGCCAAACAGAAAACTAACAAAGAAAAACCGCACCAGGGGTAATTTTGTCATTTTTTGAGACGGTATCGTAATGGGCCGAAATTTGGCAAGTTGATTGGAAGTGGCCCGCGAACTTGAACTCGGGGCACAGACCCAGGATCACGGGATTTTAGCCAAATTCCTTCGTTTGGGCCTCCGAATAATTAATTTCCTTATTAATTATATAGGTTGAAGAAGTGTTGGACAGAAAATTATCAAAGCAAAACCGCACCAGGGGCAATTTTGTCATTTTTCGCAACGGTGTTGGAACGGACCGAAATTTGGCAGGTGGATTGGAAACGGCCTGCGAAATTGGACCTCGGCACAGGCCCGAGATCACGGGATTTTAGCCAAACTCCTTCGTTTGGCCCTCCGAATAATTAATTTCTGTATTAATTATATAGGGTCGAAGAAGTGCCAGACAAAAAATTAACAAAGAAAAACCGCACCATGTGTAATTTTGTCATTTGACGCGACGGTGTCGAAATGGGCCGAAATTTGGAAGGTTGATTGGAAACGGCCCGCGAAATTGGACTTGGGATTTTAACCAAATTCCTTCTTTTGGAACTCCGAATAATTAATTTCCTTATTAATTATGTCAGGGTTAAGAAGTGTTGGACAGAAAATTATCAAAGCAAAACCGCAACAAGGGCAATTTAGTCATTTTTCGCGACGGTGTTGGAATGGACCAAAATTTGGCAAGTGGACTGGAAACGGCCTGCGAAATTGGGCCAGGGCACAGGCACGAGATCATGGGATTTTAGCCAATCTCCTTCGTTTAGGCCTTCGAATAATTAATTTCCGTATTAATTATATAAGGTCGAAGAAATGCAAGACAAAAAATTAACAAAGAAAAATCGTACCACGGGTAATTTTGTCATTTGGCGCGACGGTGGTGAAATGGGCTGAAATTTACCAGGTTGATTGGAAACGGCCCGCGAAATTGGACTCGGGGCACAGACCCGGATCACGGGATTTTAGCCAAATTCCTTCCTTTGGGCCTCCGAATAATTAATTTCCTTATTAATTATGTCAGGTTGAAGAAGTGTTGGACAGGAAATTAACAAAGCAAAATAGCACCAGGGGCAATTTTGTCATTTTTTGCGACGGTGTCGGAATGGACCGAAATTTGGCAGGTTGATTTGAAACGGCCGCTGAAATTGCTATCGGGGCATAGACCCGGGATCACGGGATTTAAACCAAATTCCTTCGCTTGGCCTCCGAATAATTAATTTCCTTATTAATTATGTCAGGTTGAAGAAGTGCCACACAGAAAATTAACAAAGAAAAATCGAACAAGGGGCAATTTTGTCATTTTTTGCGATGGTGTCGAAATGGTCCGAAATTTGGCAGGTTGATTGGAAACGGCCTACGAAATTGGACTCGGGGCACAGACACGGGATCACGGGAGCCAAATTCCTTCGTTTGGGCCTCCAAATAATTAGTTTTCTTATTAATTATATCAGGTTGAAGAAGTGCCAGACAGAAAATTAACAAAGAAAAACTGCACCAAGGGTAATTTTGTCATTTTTTTAGACGGTGTCGAAATGGGCCAAACTTTGTCTTGTTAATTGGAAGCGGCCCACGAAATTGGACTTAGGGCAAAGACCCAGGATCATGGGATTTCAGCCAAATTCTTTCGTTTGGGCCTCCGAATAATTAATTTACTTATTAATTATGTCAGGTTGAAGAAGTGTTGGACAAAAAATTAACAAAGCAGAACCACAACAGGGGTAATATTGTCATTTGTTGCAACGGTGTCAAAATTGCCTGAAATTCGACAGGTTGATTGGAAACGGCCCGCAAAATTGGAATCGGGGCACAAACCCGGGATCACGGGATTTTAGCCAAGTTCCTTCGTTTGGGCCTCCGAATAATTAATTTCCTTATTAATTATGTCAGGTTGAAGAAGTGCTGGACAGAAAATTAACAAAGCAAAACCGCACCAGGGGCAATTTTGTCATTTTTTGCGACGGTGTTTAAATGGGCCGAAATTTAGCAGGTTGATTGGAAACGGCCAGCGAAATTGGACTCGGGGCATAGACCAGGATCAAGGGATTTTAGCCAAATTCCTTCCTTTGGGCCTCCGAATAATTAATTCTCTAATTAATTATGTCACGTTGAAGAAGTGTTGGACAGGAAATTAACAAAGAGAAACAGCACCAGGGGCAATTTTGTCATTTTTCGTGACGGTGTCGGAATGGACCGAAATTTGGCAGGTTGATTGGAAACGGCCACTGAAATTGGAATCGAGGCATAGACCCGGGATCACGAGATTTAAACCAAATTCCTTCGCCTGGCCTTCGAATAATTAATTTCCTTATTAATTATGTCAGGTTGAAGAAGTGCCACACAGAAAATTAACAAAGAAAAATCGAACCAGGGGTAATTTTGTCATTTTTTGCGACGGTGTCAAAATGTGCCGAAATTTGGCAGGTTGATTGGAAATGCCCCACGAAATTGGACTCAGGTCACAGACCGGGATCACGGGATCTTAGCGAAATTCCTTCGTTTGGGCCTCCGAATAATTAATTTCCTTATTAATTATGTCAGGTTGAAGAAGTGCTAACAGAAAATTAACAAAGCAAACTCGCACCAAGGGCAATTTTTTTATTTATCGCGATGGTGTCGGAGTGGGCCAAAATTTTGCAGGTTGATTGGAAACAACCGCTAAAATTGGAATCGCGGCACAGACCCGGGATCACGGGATTTGAACCAAATTCCTTCGCCTGGCCTCCGAATAATTAATTTCCTTATTAATTATGCCAGGTTTAAGAAGTGCCACACAGAAAATTAATAGAGAAAACCCGAACCAAGGGCAATTTTGTCGTTTTTTACGACGGTGTCGAAATGGTCCGAAATTTGGCAGGTTGATTGGAAACGGCCTGCGAAATTGGACTCGGGGCACAGACCCGGGATCATGGGATTTTAGCTAAATTCCTTCGTTTGGGCCTTCGAATAATTAGTTTCCTTATTAATTATATCAGGTTGAAGAAGTGCCAGACAGAAAATTAACAAAGAAAAACCGCATAAGGGGCAATTTTGTCATTTTTTAAGACGGTGTTGGAATGAGCTGAAATTTGGCACGTTGATTGGAAGCAGCCCACGAAATTGGACTCGGGGCATAGACCCGGGATCACGAGATTTCAGCCAAATTCCTTCGTTTGGGCCTCCGAATAATTAATTTACTTATTAATTATGTCAGGTTGAAAAAGTGTGGGACAGAAAATTAACAAAGCAAAACCGCACCAGGGCTAATATTATCATTTGTCGCGATGGTGTCGGAATTGGCCGAAATTCGGCAGGTTGATTGGAAACGGCCCACGAAATTTGAATCGGGGCACAAACCCGGGATCACGGGATTTTAGCCAAATTCCTTCGTTTGGGCCTCCGAATAATCAATTTCCTTATTAATTATGTCAGGTTGAAGAAGTGATGGACAGAAAATTAATGGACAGAAAATTAACAAAGCAAAATCACACCAGGGGCAATTTTGTCATTTGAAGCGATGGTGTCGGAATAGACCGAAATTTGGCAAGTGGACAAGAAACGGCCTGCGAAATTGAACCGGGCACAGGCCCGAGATCACGGGATTTTAGCCGAACTCCTTCGTTTGGACCTCCGAATAATTAATTTCCGTAATAATTATATAAGGTCGAAGAAGTACCAGACAAAAAATTAACAAAGATAAACCACACCATGGGTAATTTTGTCATTTGACACGACGGTGTCGGAATGGTCCGAAATTTGGCAGGTTGATTGGAAACGGCCCGCGAAATTGGACTTGGGATTTTAGCCAAATTCCTTCGTTTGGACCTCCGAATAATTAATTTCCTTATTAATTATGTCAGGTTGAAGAAGTGTTGGACAGAAAATTATCAAAGCAAAACCGCAATAGGGGCAATTTTGTCATTTTTCGCGACGGTGTTGGAATGGACCGAAATTTGGTAAGTGGACATGAAACGGCCTGCGAAATTGGGCCCAGGCATAGGCCCGAGATCACGGGATTTTAGCCAATCTGCTTCGTTTAGGCCTCCGAATAATTAATTTTCGTATTAATTATATAAGGTCGAAGAAGTGCAGGATAAAAAATTAACAAAGAAAAATCACACCATGGGTAATTTTGTCATTTGACGCGATGGTGTCGGAATGGGCCAAAATTTGGCAGGTTGATTGGAAACGGCCCGCGAAATTAGAATCGGAATTTTAGCCAAATTCCTTCGTTTTGGACCTCTGAATAATTAATTTTCTTATTAATTATGTCAGGTTGAAGAAGTGTTGGACACAAAATTATCAAAGCAAAACCACACCATGGGCAATTTTCTCATTTTTCACGACGGTGCTGGAATGGACCGAAATTTGGCAGGTGGACTGGAAACGCCCTGCAAAATTGGACCCAGGCACAGGCCCGAGATCATAGGATTTTAGCAAAACTCCTTTGTTTGGGTCTCCGAATAATTAATTTTCGTATTAATTATATAAGGTCGAAGAAGTGCCAGATAAAAAAATTAACAAAGAAAAATCGCACCATGGGTAATTTTGTCATTTAACGTGACGCTGTCGAAATGGGCCGAAATTTGGCAGGTTGATTGGAAATGGCCCGCGAAATTGGACTCGGGGCACAAACCCGGGATCATGGGATTTTAGCCAAATTCCATCGTTTGGGGCTCCGAATAATAAATTTCCTTATTAATTATGTCAAGTAGAAGAAGTACTGGACAGAAAATTAACAAAGCAAAACTACACCAGGGGAAATTTCATCATTTTTCTTGACGATGTTGGAATGGGCCGATTGACTGGAAACGACCTGGGAAATTAGGCGCAGACCTGGGATCACGGGATTTTAGCCATATTCCTTCGTTTGGGCCTCCGTATAATTAATTTCCATACTAATTATGTCAGGTTTAAGAAGTGCTGGACAGAAAATTAATAAAGGAAAACCGCACCAGGGGCAATTTTGTCATTTTTCGCGATGGAGTCGAAATGGGCCGAAATTGGGCAGGTTGACTGGAAACGGCCTGCGTAATTGGACTCGGGGCACAAAATCAGGATCACGGGATTCTAGCCAAATTCCTTCGTTTGGGCCTACGAATAATTAATTTCCTTATTAATTATGTTAGGTTGAAGAAGTGCAAACAAAAAATTAACAACGCAAAACCGTACCTGGGGCAATTTTTTTATTTTGTTGCGACGGTGTCGAAATTGGCCGAAATTAGGCAGGTTGATTGGAAACGGCCCGCGAAATAGGAATCGGGGCACGAACCCGGGATCACAGGATTTTAGCCAAATTCCTTCGTTTGGGCCTCCGAATAATTAATTTCCTTATTAATTACGTCAGGTTGAAGAAGTGCTTGACAGAAAATTAACAAAGCAAAACCGCACCAGGGGCAATTTTGTCATTTTTCGCGACGGTGTTGAAATGGGCCGAAATTTGGCTGGTAGATTGGAAACGACCTGCGAAATTGGGCTCAGGGCACAGACCTGGGATCACGGGATTTTAGCTAAATTCCATCGTTTGGGCCTCCGAATAATTCATTTCCTTATTAATTATGTAGGGTTGAAGAAGTGCTGGTCAGAAAATTAACTAAACAAAATCGCACCAGGGGTAATTTTGTCATTTTTCACGACAGTGTCGGAATGGGCCGAAAATTGGCCGGTTGACTGGAAATGGCCTACGAAATTGGACTCGGGGCACAGAACCGGGATCACGGGATTTTAGCCAAATTCCTGCATTTGGGCCTCCGAATAATTAATTTCCTTATTAATTACGTCAGGTTGAAGAAGTGCTGGACAGAAAATTAATAAAGCAAAACCACACCAGGGCAATGTTGTCATTCTTTACGACGGTGTCGGAATGGGCCGAAATTTGGCAGGTTGACTGGAAACGGCCTACGAAATTGGACTCGGGGCACAGACCCGGGGTCACGGGATTTTAGCCAAATTGCTTCGTTTGGGCCTCCAAATAATTAATTTCCTTATTAATTATGTTAGATTGAAGAAGTGTTGGACTGAAAATTAACAAAGCAAAACCACACAAGGGGCAATATTGTCATTTGTCGTGACGGTGTCGGAATGGGCCAAAATTTAGCTTGAAACGACCTGCGAAATTGGACTCGGGGCACAGACCTAGGACAACGGGATTTGAGCCAAATTCCTTCGTTTGGGCCTCCGAATAATTAGTTTTCTTATTAATTATGTCAGGTTGAAGAAGTGCAAGACAGAAAATTAACAAAGAAAAATCGCACCAGGGGCAATTTTGTCATTTTTTGAGACGATGTCGGAATGGGCCGAAATTTGGCAAGTTGATTGGAAGTGGCCCGCGAACTTGGACTCGGGGCACAGACTCGGGATCATGGGATTTTGGCCAAACTCCTTCGTTTGGGCCACCGA
This sequence comes from Olea europaea var. sylvestris, assembly GCF_002742605.1. NCBI lineage: Eukaryota > Viridiplantae > Streptophyta > Magnoliopsida > Lamiales > Oleaceae > Olea > Olea europaea. The sequence continues at coordinate 841,562 of NW_019230465.1, forward strand.
ATAATTAATTTCTTTATTAATTATGTTCGGTTGAAGAAGTGTTGGACAAAAAATTAACAAAGCAAAACCGCACCAGGGGCAATATTGTCATTTGTCGCGATGGTGTCTGAATGGTCTGAAATTTTGCAGTTTGATTGGAAACGGCCCGCAAAATGGAATCGGGGCACAGACCCGGGATCATGGGATTTTTGCGAAACTCCTTCGTTTGGGCCTCCGAATAATTAATTTCCGAATTAATTTTGTTAGGCTAAAGAAGTGGTGGACATAAAATTAACGAAGAAAAACTGCAACAGGGGCGATTTCGCCATTTGTTGCGACGGTGTCGGAATCCTCCGAAATTTGGCAGGTTGATTGGAAATGGCGCGCAAAATTGGATTTGAGGCATAGTCCCGGGATCACGGGATTTTAGCCAAATTCTTTTGTTTGAGCCTCTGAATAATTAATTTCCTTAATAATTATTTCAAGTTGAAGAAGTGCCAAACAGAGAATTAACAAAGAAAAACCGAGCCAGGGGCAATTTTTTCATATTATGCGTCGGTGTCGGAATGGGCCAAAATTTGGCAGGTTGATTGGAAACGGCCAGCGAAATTGGACTCGGGCAACAGACTCGAGATCATAGGATTTTAGCTAAATTCCTTAGTTTGGTCCTCCGAATAATTAATTTAGTTATTAAATATGTCAGGTTGAAGAAGTGTTGGACAGAAAATTAACAAAGCAAAACCGCACCAGGGGCAATATTGTCATTTGTCACGATGGTGTCGGAATGGGCCAAAATTTTGTAGGTTGATTGGAAACGGCCCGCGAAATTGGAATCGGGGCATAGACCCCGGATCACGGGATTTTTGCCAAACTCCTTCGTTTGGGCCTTCGAATAATTAATTTTCGTATTAATTATGTCAGGTTGAAGAAGTGCTGGAAAGAAAATTAACAAAGAAAAACCACACTAAGGGTAATTTTGTCATTTGTTGCGACGGTGTTGGAATCGGTTGAAATTTGGTAGGTTGATTGGAAACGGCACACGAAATTGGACTTCAGGCGCAGACTCGGATCACTGGATTTTAGCCAAATTCCTTCCTTCGGGCCTCCGAATAATTAATTTTCTTATTAATTATGTCAGGTTGATGAAGTGTTGGGCAGAAAATTAACAAAGCACAACCGCACCAGGGGCAATTTTGTCATTTTTCGCGACAATGTTGCAATGGGCAGAAATTTGGCAGGCCAATTGGAAACGGCCGCTAAAATTGGAATCGGGGTACAGATTCGGGATCATGGGATTTTAGCCAAATTCCTTCGTTTGGGCCTCCGAATAATTAATTTCCTTATTAATTATGTCAGGTTGAAGAAGTGCCAGACAGAAAATTAACAAACAAAAGTCGCACCAGGGGCACTTTTTTCATTTTTTGCGATGGTGTCAGAATGGGCCGAAATTTAGCAGGTTGATTGGAAACGGTCCACGAAATTGGACTCGAGGCACAGACCCGGATCACGGGATTTTAGCCAAATTCCTTTCGTTGGGCTTCCGAATAATTAATTTCCTTATTAATTATGTCAGGTTGAAGAAGTGCAGGACAGAAATTAACAAAACAAAACCCCACCAGGGGCAATTTTGTCATTTTTCGCGACGCTGTCGGAATGGGCCAAAAATTGGCCGATTGATTGGAAACGGCCCGTGAAATTGGACACGAGGCACAAACTCGAGATCACGGGATTTTAGCCAAATTCCTTCGTTTGGGCCTCCGAATAATTAATTTTCTCATTAATTATGTCAGGTTGAAGAAGTGCTGGACAGAACATTAACAAAGCAAAACTGCACCAGAGGTAATTTTGTCATTTGTCGCGATGGTGTCGGAATGGGCCAAAATTTGGCAGGTTGATTGGAAACGGCACGCAAAATTGGACTCGAGGCATGGACCCGGGATCACGGGATTTTAGCCAAAGTCCATCCTTTGGGCCTCCGAATAATTAATTTCCTTATTAATTATGTTAGGTTGAAGAAGTGCTGGACAAAAAATTAACAAAGCAAAACCCCACTAGGGGCAATTTTTTCATTTTTCGCGACGGTGTAAGAATGGGCTGAAATTCGGTTGGTAGACTGGAAACGGCTTGCGAAATTGGACTCGGGGCACATAACTGGGATCACAGGATTTTAGCCAAATTCTTTCGTTTGGGCCTTCGAATAATTAATTTCCTTATTAATTATGTCAGATTGAAGTTTTGGACAGAAAATTAATAAAGAAAAACCGCACAAGGGGCAATTTTGTCATTTTTCGTGATGGTGTCGGAATGGGCCGAAATTTGGTAGGTTGATTGGAAATGGCGCGCGAAATTGGACTCGGGGCACGGACCCGGGATCACTTGATTTTAGCCAAAATCCTTTTTTGGGCCTCCGAATAATTAATTTCCGTATTAATTATGTCAGGTTGAAGAAGTGTTGGACCGAAAATTAACAAAGCAAAACCCCAACAGAGGCAATTTTGTCATTTTATCGCGACGGTGGTCGGAATGGGCTGAAATTTAACACGTAGACTGGAAACGGCCTGCGAAATTAGACTCGGGGCATAGACCCGGGATCACGGGATTTTAGCCAAATTCCTTCGTTTGGGCCTCCGAATAATTAATTTCCTTATTAATTATGTTAGGTTGAATAAGTTTTGGACCAAAAATTAACAAAGAAAAATCGCACTAGGGGCAATTTTGTCATTTGTCACGACGGTGTCGGAATCGGCTGAAATTTGGCAGGTTGATTGGAAACAGCACGTGAAATTGGAATCGGGGCACAGACCCGGGATCACGGGATTTTAGCCAAATTCCTTCCTTTGGGCCTCCGAATAATTAATTTCCTTATTAATTATGTCATGTTGAAGAAGTGCTGGACAGAAAATTAACAAAGCAAAATCGCACCAGAGGCAATTTTGTCATTTGTCGTGACGGTGTGGGAATGGGCCAAAATTTGGCAGGTTGATTGGAAATGGCACGTAAAATTGGACTCGGGTCACAGACCCGAGACCACGGGATTTTAGCCAAAGTCCATCGTTTGGGCCTCCGAATAATTAATTTCCTTATTAATTATGTCAGGTTGAAGAAGTGTTGGACAGAAAATTAACAAAGCAAAACCCCATCAGGGGCAATTCTGTCATTTTTCGCAATGGTGTCAGAATGTGCCGAAATTTGGCAGGTAGACTGGAAACGACCTGCGAAATTTGACTCGGGGCACAGACCCGGGATCACGGGATTTTAGGCAAATTCCTTCATTTGGGCCTCCGAATAATTACTTTTCCTTATTAATTATATCAGGTTGAAGAAGTTTTGGACCGAAAATTAACAAAGAAATAGGAGCAATTTTGTCATTTGTCGTGACAGTGTCGAAATTGGCCGAAATTTGAGAGGTTGATTAGAAACGGCGTGAAAAATTGGACTCAGGGCACAGACCCAAGATCACAGGATTTTAGCAAAATTCCTTCGTTTGGGCCTCCGAATAATTAATTTCCTTATTAATTATGTCAAGTTGAAGAAGTGTTGGACAGAAATTTAACAAAGCCAAACCGTACCAGGGGAAATTTTATCATTTTTTGCGACGGTGTCGGAATGGGCCGAAATTTGGCAGGTTGATTGGAAATGGCCCACGAAATTGGACACAGGGCAAAAACCCGGGATCACGGGATTTTAGCCAAATTCCTTCGTTTGGGCCTTCGAATAATTAATTTCCTTATTAATTATGTCAAGTTGAAGAAGTGTTGGACAGAAATTTAACAAAGCCAAACCGTACCAGGGGAAATTTTATCATTTTTTGCGACGGTGTCGGAATGGGTCGAAATTTGGCAGGTTGATTGGAAATGGCCCGCGAAATTGGACACAGGGCAAAAACCCGGGATCACGGGATTTTAGCCAAATTCCTTCGTTTGGGCCTTCGAATAATTAATTTCCTTATTAATTATGTCAAGTTGAAGAAGTGTTGGACAGAAATTTAACAAAGCCAAACCGTACCAGGGGAAATTTTATCATTTTTTGCGACGGTGTCGGAATGGGTCGAAATTTGGCAGGTTGATTGGAAATGGCCCGCGAAATTGGACACAGGGCAAAAACCCGGGATCACGGGATTTTAGCCAAATTCCTTCGTTTGGGCCTTCGAATAATTAATTTCCTTATTAATTATGTCAAGTTGAAGAAGTGTTGGACAGAAATTTAACAAAGCCAAACCGTACCAGGGGAAATTTTATCATTTTTTGCGACGGTGTCGGAATGGGTCGAAATTTGGCAGGTTGATTGGAAATGGCCCGCGAAATTGGACACAGGGCAAAAACCCGGGATCACGGGATTTTAGCCAAATTCCTTCGTTTGGGCCTTCGAATAATTAATTTCCTTATTAATTATGTCAAGTTGAAGAAGTGTTGGACAGAAATTTAACAAAGCCAAACCGTACCAGGGGAAATTTTATCATTTTTTGCGACGGTGTCGGAATGGGTCGAAATTTGGCAGGTTGATTGGAAATGGCCCGCGAAATTGGACACAGGGCAAAAACCCGGGATCACGGGATTTTAGCCAAATTCCTTCGTTTGGGCCTTCGAATAATTAATTTCCTTATTAATTATGTCAGACTGAAGAAGTGCTGGACAGAAAATTAATAAAGCAAAATCGAACCAGGGCAATTTTGTCATTTCTCACGACGGTGTCGGAATGGGCCAAAATTTGGTAGGTTGATTTGAAACGGCGCGTAAAATTGGACTCGGGGCACAGAACTAGAATCACAGGTTTTAGCCAAATTCCTTTGTTTGGGCCTCCGAATAATTAATTTCTCTATTAATTACGTCAAGTTGAAGAAATGTTGGACAGAAAATTAACAAAGAAAAACCGCACTAGGGGCAATTTTGTCATTTGTTGCGTCAGTGTTGGAATGGGGCAGAATTTGGCAGGTTGATTGGAAACGGCTCTCGAAATTGGATTCGGGGCATAGACCCGGGATCACGGGATTTTAGTCAAATTCCTTCGTTTGGGCCTCCGAATTTTTAATGTCCTTATTAATTATGTCAGGTTGAAGAAGTGCTGGACAGAAAATCACGAAAGAAAAATTGCACCAGGGGCAATTTTGTCATTTGTCGCGACGGTATCAGAATGGGCAAAAATTTGCAAGGTGTAGGATCACGAAATTTTAGCCAAATTCCTTTATTTGGGCCTCCAAATACTAAATTTCCTTATTAATTATTTCAGGTTGAAGAAGTGCTAGACAGAAAATTAACAACGCAAAACCGCACCAGGGGAAATTCTGTTATTTGTCACTACGGTGTCGGAATGGGCCAAAATTTGACATGTTGACTAGAAACCGCCCGCAAAATTTGACTCGGGGCACAGACCCAGGATCACGGGATTTTAGACAAATTCCTTCGTTTGGGCCTCCGAATAATTAATGTCCTTATTAATTATGTTAGGTTGAAGAAGTGCTAGACAGAAAATTATCAAAGAAAAATCGTACCAGGGGCAATTTTGTCATTTGTTGCGACGGTATCGGAATGGGCCAAAATTTGGCAAGTTCATTGGAAACGGCCCGTAAAATTGGACCTGGGGCACATACCCGGGATCACGGGATTTTAGCCAAATTCCTTCGTTTGGGCCTCCAAATAATTAATTTCCTTATTAATTATGTCAAGTTGAAGAAGTGCTAGACAGAAAATTAACAAAGGAAAACCTAACCAGGGACAATTTTGTCATTTGACGCGACGGTGTCGGAATGGGCCGAAATTTGGCAGGTTGATTGGAAACGGCCAATGAAATTGGACTCGAGGCACAAAATCGGGATCACGAGATTTTAGCCAAATTCTTACATTTGGGCCTCCGAATAATTAATGTCCTTATTAATTATGTCAGGTTGTAGAAGTGCTGGACAGAAAATTAACAAAGCAAAACCGCACCAGGCGCAATTTTATCATTTGTCGCGACGGTGTCGGAATGGGTAGAAGTTTGATAGGTTTATTAAAAACGACCTGCGAAATTGGACTCAGGGCACAGAGCCGGGATCATGGGATTTTAGCCAAATTCCTTCGTTTGGGCCTTCGAATAATTAATTTTCTTATTAATTATGTCAGGTTGAAGAAGTGCCAGATGGAAAATTAACAAAGAAAAACCGCACCAGGGGCAATATTGTCATTTTTCACGATGGTATCGGAATGGGCCGAAATTTGGCAAGTTTATTGGAAGCAGCCCGCGAAATTGGACTCGGGGCACAAACCCGGGATCACGGGATTTTAGCCAAATTCCTTCATTTGGGCCTCGAAATAATTAATTTCCTTATTAATTATGTTGGGTTGAAGAAGTTTTGGACAAAAAATTAACAAAGAAAAACCGCACCAGGGGCAATTTTGTCATTTGTCATGAAGGTGTCGGAATCGGTCGAAATTTGGCAGGTTGATTGTAAACGGCGCGTGAAATTGGACTCGGGGCACAAACTCGGGATCACGGGATTTTAGCCAAATTCCTTCGTTTGGGCCTCTGAATAATTAATTTCCTTATTAATTATGTCAGGTTGAAGAAGTGCTGGAAAGAAAATTAACAAAGCAAAACCGCACTAGGGGCAATTTTGTCATTTTTCGTGACGGTGTCTGAATGGGCCGAAATTTGGCAGGTTGACTGGAAACGGCCTGCGAAATTGGACTCTGGGCATAGACCTGGGATCACGGGATTTTAGGGAAATTCCTTCGTTTGGGCCTCTGGAGAATTATTTTCCTTATTAATTATGTCAGGTTGAAGAAGTGCCAGATAGAAAATTAACAAAGAAAAATCACACCAGGGCCAATTTTGTCATTTTTCGCGACGGTGTCGGAACGAGACGAAATTTGGCAGGTTGACAGGAAACGGCCTGCGAAATTGGACTCAGTGCACAGACTCGAGATCGCGGGATTTTAACCAAATTCCTTCATTTGGGCCTCCGAATAATTATTTTCCTTGTTAATCAGGTCAAGTTGAAGAAGTGCAAGATAGAAAATTAACATAGAAAAACCGTACTAGGGGCAGTTTTGTCATTTTTCATGACGGTGTCGGAATGGGCTGAAATTTGGAAGGTTGATTGGAAACGGCCCTCAAAATTGGATTCGGGGCACAGACCCATGATCACGGGATTTTAGTCAAATTCCTTCGTTTAGGCCTCCGAATAATTAATGTCCTTATTAATTATGTCAGGTTGAAGAAGTGCTGGACAGAAAATCATCAAAGAAAAATTGCACCAGGGGCAATTTGTCATTTGTCGCGACGGTATCGGAATGGGCAAAAATTTGCAAGGTTGACAGGATCACGAAATTTTAGCCAAATTCCTATTTTTAGGCCTTTGAATACTAAATTTACTTATTAATTACGTCAGGTGGAATAAGTGCTGGACAAAAAATTAACAACGCAAAACCGCAACACGGGAAATTCTATTATTTGTCACGACGGTGTCGGAATGGGCCAAAATTTGGCAGGTTGACTGGAAACTGCCTGCGAAATTTGACTTGGGGCACAAACCCGGGATCACGGGATTTTAGACAAATTCCTTCGTTTGGGCCTCCGAATAATTAATGTCGTTATTAATTATGTCAGGTTGAAGAAGTGCTAGATAGAAAATTATCAAAGAAAAATCATACCAGGGGCGATTTTGTCATTTGTCGCGACGGTATCAGAATGAGCCAAAATTTAGCAAGTTGATTGGAAACGGCCCGCAAAATTGGACCTGGGGCACAGACCCAGGATCACGGGATTTTAGCCAAATTCCTTCGTTTTGGCCTCCGAATAATTAATTTCCTTATTAATTACGTCAAGTTGAAGAAGTGCTGGACAGAAAATTAACAAAGCGAAACCTAACCAGGGACAATTTTGTCATTTGACGCGACGGTGTCGGAATGGGCCGAAATTTGGCAGGTTGATTGGAAATGGCCAACGAAATTGGACTCGGGGCACAAAATCGGGATCACGGGATTTTAGCCAAATTCCTACGTTTGGGCCTCTGAATAATTAATTTCCTCATTAATTATGTCAGGTTGTAGAAGTGCTGGACATAAAATTAACAAAGCAAAACCGCACCAGGCGCAATTTTGTCATTTGTCGCGACGGTGTTGGAATGGGTAGAAGTTTGACAGGTTTATTAGAAATGACCCGCGAAATTGGACTCGGGGCACAGAGCCGAGATCACGGGATTGTTTGGGCCTTCGAATAATTAATTTCCTTATTAATTATGTCAGGTTGAAGAAGTGCTAGATGGAAAATCAACAAAGAAAAACCGCACCGGGGGCAATATTGTCATTTTTCACGATGGTGTCGGAATGGGCCGAAATTTGGCAAGTTTATTGGAAACGGCCCGCGAAATTGAACGCGGGGCACAGACCCGGGATCACGGAATTTTAGCCAAATTCCTACGTTTGGGCCTCTGAATAATTAATTTCCGTATTAATTATGTCAGACTGAAGAAGCGTTGGACAGAAAATTATCAAAGCAAAATTGCAACAGGGGCAATTTTGTCATTTGACGCGACGGTGTCGGAATGGGCCGAAATTTGGCAAGTTTATTGGAAACGGCCCGCGAAATTGAACGCGGGGCACAGACCCGGGATCACGGAATTTTAGCCAAATTCCTACGTTTGGGCCTCTGAATAATTAATTTCCGTATTAATTATGTCAGGTTGAAGAAGTGCTAGATGGAAAATCAACAAAGAAAAACCGCACCGGGGGCAATATTGTCATTTTTCACGATGGTGTCGGAATGGGCCGAAATTTGGCAAGTTTATTGGAAACGGCCCGCGAAATTGAACTCGGGGCACAGACCCGGGATCACGGAATTTTAGCCAAATTCCTTCGTTTGGGCCTTCGAATAATTAATTTCCTTATTAATTATGTCAGGCTGAAGAAGCGTTGGACAGAAAATTATCAAAGCAAAACCACACCAGGGCAATTTTCTCATTTGTCGTGATAGCGTCGGAATTGGTCAAAATTTGGCAGGTTGATTGGAAATAGCCCACGAAATTGGACTCGGGGCACAGACTTGGGATCAAGGGATTTTAGCCAAATTCCTTCGTTTGGGCCTTCGAATAATTAATTTCCTTATTAATTATGTAAGGTTGAAGAAGTGCTGGACAGAAAATTAACAAAGCAAAACCACACCAGGGGTAATTTTGTTATTTTTTGTGACAGTGTCGGAATGGGCCGAAATTGGGAAGGTTGACTGGAAACGGCCTGTGAAATTGGACTCATGGCACAGACCCGGGATCACGAGATTTTAACCAAATTCCTTCGTTTGGGCCTCCGAATAATTTCTTTCCTTGTTAATTAGGTTAGGTTGAAGAAGTTCCAGATAGAAAATTAACATAGAAAAACCGTACCATGGGCAGTTTTATCTTTTTTCGCGACAGTGTCAGAATGGGCTGAAATTTGGATGGTTGATTGGAAACGGCCCTTGAAATTGGATTCGGAGTACAGACCCGTGATCACGGGATTTTAGTCAAATTCCTTCATTTGGGCCTCCGAAAAATTAATGTCCTTATTGTTTATGTCAGGTTGAAGAATTGCTGGACAGAAAATCATCAAAGAAAAATTGCACCAGGGGCAATTTTGTCATTTGTCGCGATGGTATCAGAATGGGCAAAAATTTGCACGGTTGACAGGATCACGAAATTTTAGTGAAATTCCTTTGTTTAGGCCTCTGAATACTAAATTTCCTTATTAATTAAGTCAGGTTGAAGAAGTGCTAGACAGAAAATTAACAATGCAAAACCGCACCAGGGAAAATTCTGCCATTTATCGCGACGGTGTCGGAATGGGATGAAATTTGGCAGGTTGATTGGAAACGGCTCGTGAAATTGGACTCAGGGCATAGATTCGGGATCACGGGATTTTAGCCAAATTCCTTCGTTTGGGCCTCCGAATAATTAATGTCCTTTTTAATTATGTCAGGTTGAAGAAGTGCTGGACAGAAATTTAACAAAGAAAAATCACACATGGGGCAATTTTGTCATTTGTCGCGACTGTGTCAGAATGGGCCAAAATTTGCAATGTTGATTGGAAACGGCCCGCGAAATTGGACTCGGGGAACAGAACCAGGATCACGGAATTTTAGCCAAATTCCTTTGTTTGGGCCTCCAAATACTAAATTTCCTTACTAATTATGTCAGGTTGAAGAAGTGCTAGACAGAAAATTAACAACGAAAAACCGCACGAGGGGCAATTTTGTCATTTCTCCCGACGGAGTCGGAATGGGCCGATATTTCGCAGGTTGACTAGAAACTGCCCGCGAAATTGGACTCGAGGCACAGACTTGGGATCACGGGATTTTAGCCAAACTCCTTAGTTTGGGCCTCTGATTAATTAATTTCCTTATTAATTATTACAGATTGAAGAAGTGCATGATAGAAAATTAACAAGAAAAACCGTACCAGGGGCAATTTCGTCATTTGTCGCGATGGTGTCAAAATCGGCCGAAATTTTGCAGGTTGAATGGAAACAGTGCACAAAATTGGACTCGGGGCACTGACCGGGGATCATGGGATTTTAGCCAAATTCCTTCGTTTGGATCTTCTAATAATTAATTTCCTTATTAATTATGTCAGGTTGAACAAGTGTTGGACAGAAAATTAACAAAGCAAAACCGCACCAGGGGCAATTTTGTCATTTGTCGCGACGATGTCAGAATGAGCCGAACTTTGGCAGGTTGATTGGAAACAGCCCGCGAAATTGGACACGGTCCAAAAACCCGAGATCACGCGATTTTAACCAAATTTCTTCGTTTGGGCCTCCGAACAATTAATGTCCTTATTAATTATGTCAGGTTGAAGAAGTGCGGGACAGAAAATTAACAAAGAAAAATCGCACCAGGGGCGATTTTGTCGTTTGTCACGACTGTGTCGGAATGGGCCAAAATTTGCATTGTTGATTGGAAACGGCCCGCAAAATTGGACTCGGGGAACGGACCCAAGATCATAGAATTTTAGCCAAATTCCTTTGTTTGGGCCTCTGAATACTAAATTTCCTTATTAATTATGTCAGGTTGAAGAAGTGCTGGACAGAAAATTAACAACGCAAAATCGTACCAGGGGAAATTCTATCATTTTTCGCGACGGTGTCGGAATGGGCTGATATTTGGCAGGTTGACTGGAAACGGCCCGCGAAATTGGACTCAGGGCACAGACCCGGGATCAGAGGATTTTAGCCAAATTGCTTTGTTTGGGCATTTGAATAATTAATTTCCTTATTAATTATGTTAGGTTGAAGAAGTGCCAGACAGAAAATTAGCAAAGAAAAACCACACCAGGGGCAGTTTTCTCATTTTTCGCGACGGTGTTGGAATGGGCCGAAATTTGGCACGTTGATTATAAACGGCCCGTGAAATTGGACTCTAGGCACAGGACCGGGATCACGGGATTTTAGCCAAATTCCTTCGTTTGGGCCTCCGAATAATTAATGTCCTTATTAATTATGTCAGGTTGAAGAAGTGCTGGACAGAAAATTAACAAAGCAAAACCACACCAGGCGCAATTTTTTCATTTGTCGCAACGGTGTCGGAATGTGTAGAAATTAGACAGGTTTATTAGAAATGGCCCGCGAAATTGGACTCGGGGCACAGAGCCGGGATCACGGGATTTCAGCCAAATTCCTTCGTTTGGGCCTCCGAGTAATTAATGTCCTTATTAATTATGTCAGGTTAAAGAAGTGCCGGACAGAAAATAACAAAGAAAAATCGCACCATGGGCGATTTTGTCATTTGTTGCGACTGTGTCGGAATGGGCTAAAATTTGCTATGTTGATTGGAAATGGCCCGCAAAATTGGACTCGGGGAACAGACCCAGGATCACGGAATTTTAGCCAAATTCCTTTGTTTGGGTCTTTGAATACCAAATTTCCTTATTAATTATGATAGGTTGACGAAGTGCTGGTCAGAAAATTAACAACGCAAAATCGCACTAGGGGAAATTCCGTCATTATTCGCAACGGTGTCGGAATGGGCCAAAATTTGGTAGCTTGACTGGAAATGGCCGACGAAATTGGACTTGGGGCACAGACCCAAGATCACGGGATTTTAACAAAATTCCTTCGTTTGGGCCTCCGAATAATTAATTTCCTTATTAATTATGTCAGGTTGAAGAAGTGCCAGATGGAAAATTAACAAAGAAAGACCGCACCATGGGCAATATTGTCATTTTTTGTGACGGTGTCGGAGTGGGCCGAAATTTGGCAAGTTTATTGGAAACGGCCCGCGAAATTGGACTCGAGGAACAGGCCCGGGATTACGGGATTTTAGTAAAATTCCTTCGTTTGGGCCTTCGAATAATTAATTTCCTTATTAATTATGTCAGGCTGAAGAAGTGCTAGATAGAAAATTAACAAAGCAAAATTGCACTAGGGCAATTTTGTCATTTGTCGCGACAGTATCGGAACTGGTCAAAATTTGGCAGGTTGATTGGAAACAACCCGCGAAATTGGACTCGGGGCACAGGCTCGAGATCACGGGATTTTAGCCAAATTCCTTGGTTTGGGCCTCGAAATAATTAATTTCCTTATTAATTATGTCAGGTTGAAGAAGTGCCGGAAAGAAAATTAACAAAACAAAACCACACTAGGGGCAATTTTGTCATTTTTCGCGACGGTGTCAGAATGGGCCGAAATTTGGCAGGTTGACTGGAAACGGCCTGCGAAATTGTACTCAGGGCACAGACCCGGGATCACGGGATTTTAACCAAATTCCTTCGTTTGGGCCTCCTAGTAATTATTCTCCTTGTTAATCAGGTCAGGTTGATGAAGTGTCAGATAGAAAATTAACATAGAAAAACCACACCAGGGGCAGTTTTGTCATTTTTCGCGACGGTGTCGGAATGGGCCGAAATTTGGAAGGTTGACTGGAAATGGCCCTCAAAATTGGATTCGAGGCACAGACCCGTGATCACGAGATTTTAGTCAAATTCCTTCATTTGGGCCTCCGAATAATTAATGTCCTTATTAATTATGTCAGGTTGAAGAAGTGCTGGACAAAATCATCAAAGAAAAATTACACCAGGGGCAATTTTGTCATCTGTCGCGACGGTATCGAAATGGGCAAAAATTTGCAAGGTTGATAGGATCACGAAATTTTAGCCGAATTCCTTTGTTTGGGCATCCGAATACTAAATTTCCTTATTAATTATGTCAGGTTGAAGAAGTGCTAGACAGAAAATCATCAACGCAAAACCGCACCAAGGGAAATTCTGTCATTTGTCGCGACGGTGTCGGAATGGGCCAAAATTTGGCAGTTTGACTGGAAACAGCCCGCGAAATTGGACTCGGGGCACAGACCCGGGATCATGGGATTTTAGACAAATTCCTTCGTTTGGGCCTCCGAATAATTAATGTCCTTATTGTTTATGTCAGGTTGAAGAAGTGCTGAATCGAAAATTATCAAAGAAAAATCATACCAGGGGCAATTTTGTCATTTGTCACGATGGTATCAGAATGGGCCAAAATTTGGCTGGTTGATTGGAAACGGCCCACGAAATTGGACTCGGGGCTCAGACCTAGGATTACAGGATTTTAGCCAAATTCCTTCATTTGAGCCTCCGAATACTAAATCTCCTTATTAATTATGTCAGGTTCAAGAAGTGCTGGACAGAAAATTATCAACGCAAAATCGCACCAGGGAAAATTCTGTTATTTGTCTCGACGGTATCAGAATGGGCCAAAATTTGGCAGGTTGATTGGAAACGGCCCGTGAAATTGGACTGGGGGCACAGACCCGGGATCACGGGATTTTAGCCAAATTCCTATGTTTGGGCCTCCGAATACTAAATTTCCTTATTAATGATGTCAGGTTGAAGAAGTGTTGGACAGAAAATTAACAAAGTAAAACCACACCAGGGGAAATTCTGTAATTTTTCGCGACGGTGTCGGAGTAGGCCGAAATTTAGCAGGTTGATCGGAAACGGCCCGCGAAATTGGATTCGGGGCACAGACCCAGGATCATGGGATTTTAGCCGAATTCCTTCGTTTGGGCCTCCAAATAATTAATTTCCTTATTAATTATGTCAGGTTGAAGAAGTGCCAGACAGAAAATTAACAAAGAAAAATCGCACCAGGGGCAATTTTGTAATTTTTCACGACGTGTCGGAATGGGCCAAAATTCGCCAGGTTGATCGGAAACGGCCCGCGAAATTGGACTCTGGGCACAGACCCAGGATCACATGATTTTAGTCGAATTCCTTCGTTTGGGCCTCCGAATAATTAATTTCCTTATTAATTATGTCAGGTTGAAGAAGTGCCAGACAGAAAATTAACAAAGAAAAACCGCACCAGGGGAAATTTTGTCATTTTTCACAACGTGACAGAATGGGCCAAAATTTGCCAGGTTGATCGGAAACGGCCCGCGAAATTGGACTCGGGGCAGAGACCCGGGATCATGGGATTTTAGCTGAATTCCTTCGTTTGAGCCTCCGAATAATAAATTTCCTTATTAATTATGTCAGGTTGAAGAAGTGCTGAACAGAAAATTAACAAAGAAAAATCGAACCAGGGGCAATTTTGTTATTTGTCGTGACGGTGTCGGAATGGGCCGAAATTTGGCAGGTTGTTTGGAAACGGCCCGCTAAATTGAACTCAGGGCATAGACCTGGGATCACGGGATTTTGGCCAAATTCCTTTGGTCGGGCCTCCGAATAATTAATTTCCTCATTAATTATGTCAGGTTGAAGAAGCGTTGGACAGAAAATTAACAAAGCAAAACTGCACCAGGGGCAATTTTGTAATTTTTCGCGACGGTGTCGAAATGAGCCAAAATTTGGCAGGTCGACTAGTAACGGCCCTCAAAATTGGACACGGGGTTAAAACCCGGTATCATGGGATTTTAGCCAAATTCCTTCGTTTGGGCCTCCGAATAATTAATTTCCTTATTCATTATGTTAGGTCGAAGAAGTGCTGGACAGAAAATTAACAAAGCAAAAGCTAACCAGGGACAATTTTGTCATTTGACGCGATGGTGTCGGAATGGGCCGAAATTTGGCATGTTGATTGGAAACGGCCAACGAAATTGGACCGGGGCACAGAACCGGGATCACGGGATTTTAGCCAAATTCCTTCGTTTAGGCCTCCGAATAATTAATGTCCTTATTAATTATGTCAGGTTGAAGAAGTGCTGGACAGAAAATTAACAAAGCAAAACCGCACCAGGCGCAATTTTGTCATTTGTCGCGACGGTGTCGGAATAGGTAGAAATTTGACAGGTTGATTAGAAACAGCCCGCGAAATTGGACTCGGGGCACAAAGCCGGGATCATAGGATTTTAGCCAAATTCCTTCGTTTGGGCCTCCGAATAATTAATGTCCTTATTAATTATGTCAGGTTGAAGAAGTGCTGGACAGAAAATTAACAAAGCAAAACCGCACGAGGCGCAATTTTGTCATTTGTCGCGACGGTGTCGGAATGGGATGAAATTTGGCAGGTTGACTGGAAACGGCCTGCGAAATTGGACTCTAGGCATAGACCTGGGATCACAGGATTTTAGGGAAATTCCTTTGTTTGGGCCTCTGGAGAATTATTTTCCTTATTAATTATGTCAGGTTGAAGAAGTGCCAGATAGAAAATTAACAAAGAAAAATCACACCAGGGCCAATTTTGTCATTTTTCGCGACGGTGTCGGACTGAGACGAAATTTGGCAGGTTCATTAGAAACGGCCTGCGAAATTGGACTCAGGGCACAAACTCGAGATCACGGGATTTTAACCAAATTCCTTCGTTTGGGCCTCCGAATAATTATTTTCCTTGTTAATCAGGTCAAGTTGAAGAAGTGCCAGATAGAAAATTAACATAGAAAAACCGCACTAGGGGCAGTTTTATCATTTTTCACGACGGTGTCGGAATGGGCCGAAATTTGGAAGGTTGATTGGAAACGGCCCTCAAAATTGGATTCGGGGCACAGACCCATGATCACGGGATTTTAGTCAAATTCCTTCGTTTAGGCCTCTGAATAATTAATGTCCTGATTAACTATGTCAGGTTGAAGAAGTGCTGGACAGAAAATCATAAAAGAAAAATTGCACCAGGGGCAATTTTGTCATTTGTCGCGACGGTATCGGAATGGGCAAAAATTTGCAAGGTTGACAGGATCACGAAATTTTAGCCAAATTCCTATGTTTAGGCCTTTGAATACTAAATTTACTTATTAATTATGTCAGGTTGAAGAAGTGCTGGACAGAACATTAACAATGCAAAACCGCACCACGGGAAATTCTATTATTTGTCACGACGGTGTCGGAATGGGCCAAAATTTGGCAGGTTGACTGGAAACTGCCTGCGAAATTTGACTTGGGGCACAGACCCGGGATCATGGGATTTTAGACAAATTCCTTCGTTTGGGCCTCCGAATAATTAATGTCGTTATTAATTATGTCAGGTTGAAGAAGTGCTAGATAGAAAATTATCAAAGAAAAATCATACCAAGGGCGATTTTGTCATTTGTCGCGACGGTATCGGAATGAGCCAAAATTTAGCAAGTTGATTGGAAACGGCCCGCGAAATTGGACCTGGGGCACATACCCAGGATCACGGGATTTTAGCCAAATTCCTTCGTTTGGGCCTCCAAATAATTAATTTCCTTATTAATAATGTCAAGTTGAAGAAGTGCTGGATAGAAAATTAACAAAGTAAAACCTAACCAGGGACAATTTTGTCATTTGACGCGACGGTGTCGAAATGGGCCGAAATTTGGCAGGCTGATTGGAAATGGCCAACGAAATTAGACTCGGGGCACAAAATCGGGATCACGGGATTTTAGCCAAATTCCTTCGTTTGGGCCTCCGAATAATTAATTTCCTTATTAATTATGTCAGGTTGTAGAAGTGCTGGACATAAAATTAACAAAGCAAAATCGCACCAGGCGCAATTTTGTCATTTGTCGCGACGGTGTTGGAATGGGTCGAATTTTGACAGGTTTATTAGAAATGACCCGCGAAATTGGACTCGGGGCACAGAGTCGGGATCTTTGGGCCTTCGAATAATTAATTTCCTTATTAATTATGTCAGGTTGAAGAAGTGCCAGATGGAAAATTAACAAAGAAAAACCGCACCGGGGGCAATATTGTCATTTTTCACGATGGTGTCGGAATGGGCCAAAATTTGGCAAGTTTATTGGAAACGGCCCGCAAAATTGGACTCGGGGTACAAACCCGAGATCACGGGATTTTAGCCAAATTCCTTCGTTAGGGCCTTCGAATAATTAATTTCCTTATTAATTATGTCAGGCTGAAGAAGTGTTGGACAGAAAATTAACAAAGCAAAACCGCACGAGGGCAATTTTCTCATTTGTCGTGATAGTGTCGGAGTTGGTCAAAATTTGGCAGGTTGATTGGAAACAGCCCACGAAATTGGACTCGGGGCACAGACTCGGGATCAAGGGATTTTAGCTAAATTCCTTCGTTTGGGCCTTCGAATAATTAATTTCCTTATTAATTATGTCAGGTTGAAGAAGTGCTGGACAGAAAATTAACAAAGTGAAACCACACCAGGGGTAATTTTGTTATTTTTCGCGACAGTGTCGGAATGGGCCGAAATTGGGAAGGATGACTGGAAACGGCCTGCGAAATTGGACTCAGGGCACAGACCCGGGATCACGAGATTTTAACCAAATTCCTTTGTTTGGGCCTCCGAATAATTTCTTTTCTTATTAATCAGGTTAGGTTGAAGAAGTGCCAGATAGAAAATTAACATAGAAAAACCGCAC
Source organism: Olea europaea var. sylvestris (assembly GCF_002742605.1). NCBI lineage: Eukaryota > Viridiplantae > Streptophyta > Magnoliopsida > Lamiales > Oleaceae > Olea > Olea europaea. The sequence goes on from NW_019230465.1 coordinate 859,247, forward strand.
CAGGGGCAGTTTTATCTTTTTTCACGACAGTGTCAGAATGGGCTGAATTTTGGATGGTTGATTGGAAATGGCCCTTGAAATTGGATTCGGGGCACAGACCCCGTGGCCACGGGATTTTAGTCAAATTCCTTCATTTGGACCTCCGAATAATTAATGTCCTTATTATTTATGTCAGGTTGAAGAAGTGCTGGACAGAAAATCATCAAAGAAAAATTGCACCAGGGGCAATTTTGTCATTTGTCGCGATGGTATCGGAATGGGCAAAAATTTGCAAGGTCGACAAGATCATGAAATTTTAGTGAAATTCCTTTGTTTGGGCCTCCGAATACTAAATTTCCTTATTAATTAAGTCAGGTTGAAGAAGTGCTAGACAGAAAATTAACAACGCAAAACTGCACCAAGGAAAATTCTGTCATTTATCGCGACGGTGTCGTAATGGGATGAAATTTGGCAGGTTGATTGGAAACGGCCCGCGAAATTGGACTCAGGGCACAAATTCGGGATCACGGGATTTTAGCCAAATTCCTTTGTTTGGGCCTCCGAATAATTAATGTCCTTTTTAATTATGTCAGGTTGAATAAGTGTTGGACAGAAATTTAACAAAGAAAAATCACACTTGGGGCAATTTTGTCATTTGTCGCGACTGTGTCGGAATGGGCCAAAATTTGCAATGTTGATTGGAAACGGCCCGCGAAATTGGACTCGGGGCACAGATTCGGGATCATGGGATTTTAGCCAAACTCCTTAGTTTGGGCCTCTGAATAATTAATTTCCTTATTAATTATTACAGATTGAAGAAATGTATGATAGAAAATTAATAAGAAAAACCGCACCAGGGGCAATTTTGTCTTTTCTCGCGACGGTGTCGGAATGGGCTGATATTTGGCAGGTTGACTAGAAACGGCCCGCGAAATTGGACTCGGGGCACAGATTCGGGATCATGGGATTTTAGCCAAACTCCTTAGTTTGGGCCTCTGAATAATTAATTTCCTTATTAATTATTACAGATTGAAGAAATGTATGATAGAAAATTAACAAGAAAAACCGGACCAGGGGCAATTTCGTCATTTGTCGCGATGGTGTCAGAATCGGCCGAAATTTTGCAGGTTGAATGGAAACAGTGCATGAAATTGAACTCGGGGCACAGACCCGGGATCACGGGATTTTAGCCAAATTCCTTTATTTGGGTCTTCGAATAATTAATTTCCTTATTAATTATGTTAGGTTGAACAAGTATCGGACAGAAAATTAACAAAGCAAAACCGCACCAGGGGCAATTTTGTCATTTGTCGCGACGATGTCGAAATGAGCCGAACTTTGGCAGGTTGATTGGAAACAGCTCGCGAAATTGGACACGGTCCAAAAACCCGAGATCACGGGATTTTAGCCAAATTTCTTCGTTTGGGCCTCCGAACAATTAATGTCCTTATTAATTATGTCACGTTGAAGAAGTGCGGGACAGAAAATTAACAAAGAAAAATCGCACCAGGGGCGATTTTGTCGTTTGTCACGACTATGTAGGAATGGGCCAAAATTTGCATTGTTGATTGGAAATTGCCCGCAAAATTGGACTCGGGGAACGGACCCAAGATCACAGAAGTTTAGCCAAATTCCTTTGTTTGGGCCTCTGAATACTAAATTTCCTTATTAATTATGTCAGGTTGAAGAAGTGCTGGATAGAAAATTAACAACGCAAAATCGCACCAGGGGAAATTCTATCATTTTCACGACGGTGTCGAAATGGGCTGATATTTGGCAGGTTGACTGGAAACGGCCCGCGAAATTGGACTCAGGGCACAGACCCGGGATCAGGGGATTTTAGCCAAATTGCTTTGTTTGGGCATTCGAATAATTAATTTCCTTATTAATTATGTCAGGTTGAAGAAGTGCTGGATAGAAAATTAACAACGCAAAATCGCACCAGGGGAAATTCTATCATTTTCACGACGGTGTCGAAATGGGCTCAAATTTGAAATTTTGATCGGAAACAAAAATCGCGCCGGGGGCAATTTCGTCATTTTTCGCGACGGTGTCGAAATGGGCTGATATTTGGCAGGTTGATTGGAAACGGCCCGCAAAATTGGACTCGGGGAACAGACCCAGGATCACGGAATTTTAGCCAAATTCCTTTGTTTGGGCCTTTGAATACCAAATTTCCTTATTAATTATGACAGGTTGAAGAAGTGCTGGACAGAAAATTAACAACGCAAAATCGTACCAAGGGAAATTCTGTCATTATTCGCAACGGTGTCAGAATGGGCCAAAATTTGGTAGCTTGACTGGAAATGGCCGACGAAATTGGGCTTAGGCCACACACCCAGGATCACGGGATTTTAACCAAATTCCTTCGTTTGGGCCTCCGAATAATTAATTTCCTTATAAATTATGTCAGGTTGAAGAAGTGCCAGATGGAAAATTAACAAAGAAAGACCGCACCAGGGGCAATATTGTCATTTTTTGTGACGGTGTCGGAGTGGGCCGAAATTTGGCAAGTTTATTGGAATCGGCCCACGAAATTGGACTCGAGGCACAGGCCCGGGATTACGGGATTTTAGTAAAATTCCTTCGTTTGGGCCTTCAAATAATTAATTTCCTTATTAATTATATCAGGCTGAAGAAGTGCTAGATAGAAAATTAACAAAGCAAAATCGCACCAGGGCAATTTTGTCATTTGTCGCGACAGTATCGAAATTGGTCAAAATTTGGCAGGTTGATTGGAAACAACCCGCGAAATTGGACTCGGGGCACAGGCTCAAGATCACGGGATTTTAACCAAATTCCTTCGTTTGGGCCTCCGAATAATTAATTTCCTTATTAATTATGTCAGGTTGAAGAAGTGCTGGAAAGAAAATTAAAAAAACAGAACCACACCAGGGGCAATTTTATCATTTTTCGCGGCGGTGTCGGAATGGGCCGAAATTTGGCAGGTTGACTGGAAACGGCCTGCGAAATTGTACTCAGGGCACAGACCCGGGATCACGAGATTTTAACCGAATTCCTTCGTTTGGGCCTCCTAATAATTATTTTCCTTGTTAATCAGGTCAGGTTGAAGAAGTGCCAGATAGAAAATTAACATAGAAAAATCGCACCAGGGGCAGTTTTGTCATTTTTCGCGACGGTGTCGAAATTGGCCGAAATTTGGAAGGTTGATTGGAAACGGCCCTGAAAATTAGATTCGAGGCACAGACCCGTGATCACAGGATTTTAGTCAAATTCCTTCATTTGGGCCTCCGAATAATTAATGTCCTTATTAATTATGTCAGGTTGAAGAAGTGCTGGATAGAAAATCATTAAAGAAAAATTGCACCAGGGGCAATTTTGTCATCTGTCGCGACGGTATCGAAATGGGTAAAAATTTACAAGGTTGATAGGATCACGAAATTTTAGCCAAATTCCTTTTTTTGGGCATCCGAATACTAAATTTCCTTATTAATTATATCAGGTTGAAGAAGTGTTGGACAGAAAATTAACAACGTAAAACCGCACCAAGGGAAATTCTGTCATTTGTCGCGACGGTGTCGGAATGGGCCAAAATTTGGCAGTTTGACTAGAAACAGCCCGCGAAATTGGACTCGGGGCACAGACCCGGGATCATGGGATTTTAGACAAATTCCTTCGTTTGTGCCTCCGAATAATTAATGTCCTTATTATTTATGTCAGGCTGAAGAAGTGCTGAACCGAAAATTATCAAAGAAAAATCATACCAGGGGCAATTTTGTCATTTATCGCGACGGTATCGGAATGGGCTAAAATTTGGCTGGTTGATTGGAAACGGCCCGCGAAATTGGACTCGGGGCTCAGACCTAGGATTACGGGATTTTAGCCAAATTCCTTCGTTTGAGCCTCCGAATACTAAATCTCCTTATTAATTATGTCAGGTTCAAGAAGTGCTGGACAGAAAATTAACAAAAACAAACCGCACCAGGGGTAATTTTGTCATTTTTCACGACGTGTCGAAATGGGCCAAAATTCGCCAGGTCGATCGGAAACGGCCCGCGAAATTGGACTCTGGGCACAGACCCAGGATCACAGGATTTTAGCCGAATTCCTTCGTTTGGGCCTTCGAATAATTAATTTCCTTATTAGTTATGTCAGGTTGAAGAAGTGCCAGACAGAAAATTAACAAAGAAAAATCGCACCAGAGGAAAATTTGTCATTTTTCACGACATGACAGAATGGGCCGAAATTTGCCAGGTTGATCGGAAACGGCCCGCGAAATTGGAATCGGGGCACAGTCCCGGGATCATGGGATTTTAGCCGAATTCCTTCGTTTGAGCCTCCGAATGATAAATTTCCTTATTAATTATGTCAGGTTGAAAAAGTGCTGAACATAAAATTAACAAAGAAAAATCGAACCAGGGGCAATTTTGTTATTTGTCGTGACGGTGTCGGAATGGGCCGAAATTTGGCAGGTTGTTTGGAAACGGCCCGCTAAATTGAACTCAGGGCATAGACCTGGGATCATGGGATTTTGGCCAAATTCCTTTGGTCGGGCCTCCGAATAATTAATTTCCTCATTAATTATGTTAGGTTGAAGAAGCGTTGGATAGAAAATTAACAAAGCAAAACTGCACCAGGGGAAATTTTGTAATTTTTTGCGACGGTGTCGGAATGAGTCGAAATTTGGCAGGTTGATTGGAAACGGCCCGCAAAATTGGACACGGGATTAAAACCCGGTATCATGGGATTTTAGCCAAATTCCTTCGTTTAGGCCTCCGAATAATTAATTTCCTTATTCATTATGTTAGGTCGAAGAAGTGTTGGACAGAAAATTAACAAAGCAAAACCTAACCATGGACAATTTTGTCATTTGACGCGACGGTGTCGGAATGGGCCGAAATTTGCCATGTTGATTGGAAACGGCCAACGAAATTGGACAGGGGCACAGAACCGGGATCACTGGATTTTAGCCAAATTCCTTCGTTTAGGCCTCCGAATAATTAATGTCCTTATTAATTATGTCAGGTTGAAGAAGTGCCGGATAGAAAATTAACAAAGCAAAACCGTACCAGGCGCAATTTTGTCATTTGTCGCGACGGTGTCGGAATAGGTAGAAATTTGACAGGTTGATTAGAAACAGCCCGCGAAATTGGACTCGGGGCACAAAGCCGGGATCACAGGATTTTTGCCAAATTCCATCGTTTGGGCCTCAGAATAATTAATGTCCTTATTAATTATGTCAAGTTGAAGAAGTGCTGGACAGAAAATTAACAAAGCAAAACCACACGAGGCGTAATTTTGTCATTTGTCGCGACGGTGTCGGAATGGGATGAAATTTGGCAGGTTGATCGGAAACGGCCCGTGAAATTGGACTCCGGGCACAGATCCGGGATCACGGGATTTTAGCCAAATTCCTTCGTTTGGGCCTCCGAATAATTAATGTCCTTTTTAATTATGTCAGGTTGAAGAAGTGCTGGATAGAAATTTAACAAAGAAAAATCACACCTGGGGCAATTTTGTCATTTGTAGCGACTGTGTCGAAATGGGCCAAAATTTGCAATGTTGATTGGAAACGGCCCGCGAAATTGGACTCCGGGAACAGAACCAGGATCAAGGAATTTTAGCCAAATTCCTTTGTTTGCGCCTCCGAATACTAAATTTCCTTACTAATTATGTCAGGTTAAAGAAGTGCTGGACAGAAAATTAACAACGTAAAACCGCACCAGTGGTAATATTATCATTTCTCGTGACGGTATCGAAATGGGCCGATATTTGGCAGGTTGACTAGAAACGGCCCGCGAAATTGGACTCGGGGCACAGACTCGGGATCACGGGATTTTAGCCAAACTCCTTAGTTTGGGCCTCTGAATAATTAATTTCCTTATTAATTATTACAGATTGAAGAAGTGCTGGATAGAAAATTAACAAGAAAAATCGCACCAGGGACAATTTTGTCATTTGTCGCGACGGTGTCAGAATCGGCCGAAATTTTGCAGGTTGAATGGAAACAGTGCATGAAATTGGACTCGGGGCACAGACCGGGGATCACGGGATTTTAGCCAAATTCCTTCATTTGGGTTTTCGAATAATTAATTTCCTTATTAATTATGTCAGGTTGAACAAGTGTTGGACAGAAAATTAACAAAGCAAAATCGTACCAGGGGCAATTTTGTCATTTGTCACGACGATGTCGGAATGAGCCGAACTTTGGCAGGTTGATTGGAAATGGCCCGCGAAATTGGACACGGGCCAAAAACCCAAGATCACGAGATTTTAGCCAAATTCCTTCGTTTGGGCCTCCGAATAATTAATTTCCTTATTAAATATGTCTGGTTGAAGAAGTGTATGAAAGAAAATTAACAAAGCAAAACCTCACCAGGGGCAATTCTGTCATTTGACGCGACGGTGTCGGAATGGGCCGAAATTTGGCAGGTTGATTGGAAACGGCTAGCGAAATTGGACTCGGGGCACAGAACCGGGATCACGGGATTTTTTTCCAAATTCCTTCATTTGCGCCTCCGAATAATTAACTTCCTTATTAATTATGTCAGGTTGAAGAAGTGCCGGACAGAAAATTAACAAAGCAAAACCGCACGAGGCGTAATTTTGTCATTTGTCGCGACTGTGTCGGAATGGGACGAAATTTGGCAGGTTGATTGGAAATGTACCACGAAATTGGACTCGGGGCACAGAGTCGGGATCAAGGGATTTTAGCCAAATTCCTTCGTTTGGGCCACCGAATAATTAATGTCCTTTTTAATTATGTCAGGTTGAAGGAGTGCTGGACAGAAAATTAACAAAATAAAATCGCACCTAGGTCAATTTTGTCGTTTGTCGCGACTGCGTTGGAATGGGCCAAATTTTGCAATGTTGATTGGAGCGGCCCTCGAGATTGGACTCGAGGTACAGACCCAAGATCACGGAATTTTAGCCAAATTCCATTGTTTGGGCCTCCGAATACTAAATTTCATTATTAATTATGTCAGGTTCAAGAAATACTGGACAGAAAATTAACAACGAAAAACCGCACCAAAGGAAATTCTATCATTTTTTACGACGGTGTCGGAATGGGCCGATATTTGGCAGGTCGACTGGAACGGCCCGCGAAATTAGACTCGGGGCACAAACCCAGGATCGGGGAATTTTAGCCAAATTCCTTCGTTTGGGCGTCCGAATAATTAATTTCCTTATTAATTATGTCTGGTTGAAGAAGCGCCAGAAAGAAAATTAACAAAGAAAAACCACACCAGGGGCAGTTTTGTAATTTTTCGCGACGGTGTCGGAATTGGTCGAAATTTGGCAGGTTGATTGGAAACGGCCCGCGAAATTGGACTCGGGGCACAAACCTTGGATCACTGGATTTTAGCCAAATTCCTTTGTTCGAGCCTCCGAATAATTTATTTCCTTATTAATTATGTTAGGTTGAAGAAGTGTTCGACAGAAAATTAAAAAAGAAAAGCCGCACCAGGGGCAATTTTGTCATTTGTTGCAACGGTGTCGAAATTGGCCAAAATTTGGCAGGTTAATTGGAAACGGCCCGCGAAATTGGACTCGGGCACAGACCCGGGATCATGGAATTTTAGCCCAATTCCTTCATTTGGGCCTCCGAATACTTAATTTCCTTATTAATTATGTCAGGTTGAAGAAGTGTTGGACAGAAAGTTAACAAAGCAAAACCGCACCAGGGGCAATGTTGTCATTTGTCGCGATGGTGTCAGAATGGGCTGAATTTTGGGAGGTTGATGTGAAATAGCCCGAGAAATTGGACTCGGGGCACAGACCCGGGATCACGAGATTTTAGCCAAATTCCTTCGTTTGGGCCTCCGAATAATTAATTTCATTTTTAATTATGTCAGGTTGAAGAAGTGTTGGACAGGAAATTAACAAAGCAAAACCGCACCAGGGGCAATTTTGTCATTTTTCGCGACGGTGTCGGAATGGACCGAAATTTGGCAGGTTGATTGGAAACGGCCGCTGAAATTGGAATCGGGGCACAGACCCGGGATCACGGGATTTAAACCAAATTCCTTCGCTTGGCCTCCGAATAATTAATTTCCTTATTAATTATGTCAGGTTGAAGAAGTGCCACACAGAAAATTAACAAAGAAAAATCGAACAAGGGGCAATTTTGTCATTTTTTGCGATGGTATCGAAATGGTCCGAAATTTGGCAGGTTGCTTAGAAACGGCCTGCGAAATTGGACTCGAGGCACAGACCCGGGATCACGGGAGCCAAATTCCTTCGTTTGGGCCTCCAAATAATTAGTTTCCTTATTAATTATATCAGGTTGAAGAAGTGCCAGACAGAAAATTAACAAAGAAAAACCGCACCAAGGGCAATTTTGTCATTTTATTAGACGGTGTCGGAATGGGCCGAACTTTGTCATGTTGATTGGAAGCGGCCCACGAAATTGGACTTAGGAAAAAGACCCAGGATCATGGGATTTCAGCCAAATTCTTTCGTTTGGGCCTCCGAATAATTAATTTACTTATTAATTATGTCAGGTTGAAGAAGTGTTGGACAAAAAATTAACAAAGCAAAACCGCACCAGGGATAATATTGTCATTTGTTGCAACGGTACCGAAATTGCCCGTAATTCGACACGTTGATTGGTAACGGCCCGCAAAATTGGAATCGAGGCACAAACCCGGGATCACGGGATTTTAGCCAAGTTCCTTCGTTTGGGCCTCCGAATAATTAATTTCCTTATTAATTATGTCAGGTTGAAGAAGTGCTGGATAGAAAATTAACAAAGCAAAACCGCAGCAGGGGCAATTTTGTCATTTTTTGCGACGGTGTTTGAATGGGCCGAAATTTAGCAGGTTGATTGGAAACGGCCAGCGAAATTGGACTCGGGGCACAGACCCGGATCACGGGATTTTAGCCAAATTCCTTCCTTTGGGCCTCCGAATAATTAATTCTCTAATTAATTATGTCACGTTGAAGAAGTGTTGGATAGGAAATTAACAAAGAAAAACATCACCAGGGGTGATTTCGTAATTTTTCGCAACGGTGTCGGAATGGACCGAAATTTGGCAGGTTGATTGGAAACGGCCCACGAAATTGGACTCGGGTCACAGACCGGGATCACGGGATTTTAGCGAAATTCCTTCGTTTGGGCCTCCGAATAATTAATTTCCTTATTAATTATGTCAGGTTGAAGAAGTGCCACACAGAAAATTAACAACGAAAAATCGCACCAGGGGTAATTTTTTTATTTGTCGCGACGGTATCGGAGTGGGCCAAAATTTTGCAGGTTGATTGGAAACGGCCGCTAAAATTGGAATCGGGGCACAGACTCGGGATCACGGGATTTAAACCAAATTCCTTCGCCTGGCCTCTGAATAATTAATTTCCTTATTAATTATGCTAGGTTTAAGAAGTGCCACATAGAAAATTAACAAAGAAAACCCGAACCAGGGGCAATTTTGTCATTTTTTACGACGGTGTCGAAATGGTCCGAAATTTGGCAGGTTGATTGGAAACGGCCTGCAAAATTGGACTCGGGGTATAGACCCGGGATCATGGGATTTTAGCTAAATTCCTTCGTTTGGGCCTCCGAATAATTAGTTTCCTTATTAATTATATCAGGTTGAAGAAGTGCCAGACAGAAAATTAACAAAGAAAAACCGCATAAGGGGCAATTTTGTCATTTTTTAAGACGGTGTCGGAATGGACCGAAATTTTGCATGTTGATTGGAAGCAGTCCACGAAATTGGACTCGGGGCACAGACTCGGGAACACGAGATTTCAGCCAAATTCCTTCGTTTGGGCCTCCGAATAATTAATTTACTTATTAATTATGTCAAGTTGAAAAAGTGTTTGACAGAAAATTAACAAAGCAAAACTGCACCAGGGCTAATATTATCATTTGTCACGATGGTGTCGGAATTGGCCGAAATTCGGCAGGTTGATTGGAAACGGTCCACGAAATTTGAATCGGGGCACAAACCCGGGATCACGGGATTTTAGCCAAATTCCTTCGTTTGGGCCTCCGAATAATCAATTTCCTTATTAATTATGTTAGGTTGAAGAAGTGATGGATAGAAAATTAATGGACAGAAAATTAACAAAGCAAAACCGCACCAGGGGCAATTTTGTCATTTGAAGCTACGGTGTCGGAATGGACCGAAATTTGGCAAGTGGACAAGAAACGGCATGCGAAATTGAACCCAGGCACAGGCCCGAGATCACGGGATTTTAGCCAAACTCCTTCGTTTGGACCTCCAAATAATTAATTTCCGTAATAATTATATAAGGTTAAAGAAGTACCAGACAAAAAATTAACAAAGATAAACCGCACCATGGGTAATTTTGTCATTTGACGCGACGGTGTCGGAATGGGCCGAAATTTGGCAGGTTGATTGGAAACGGCCCGCGAAATTGGACTTGGGATTTTAGCCAAATTCCTTCGTTTGGACCTCCGAATAATTAATTTCCTTATTAATTATGTCAGGTTGAAGAAGTGTTGGATAGAAAATTATCAAAGCAAAACCGCAATAGGGGCAATTTTGTCATTTTTCGCAACGGTGTTGGAATGGACCGAAATTTGGCAAGTGGACAGGAAACGGCCTGCGAAATTGGGCCCGAGCACAGGCCCGAGATCACGGGATTTTAGCCAATCTGCTTCGTTTAGGCCTCCGAATAATTAATTTTCGTATTAATTATATAAGGTCGAAGAAGTGCAAGATAAAAAATTAACAAAGAAAAATCACACCATGGGTAATTTTGTCATTTGACGCGACGGTGTCGGAATGGGCCGAAATTTGGCAGGTTGATTGGAAACGGCCCGCGAAATTAGAATCGGGATTTTAGCCAAATTCCTTCGTTTTGGACCTCTGAATAATTAATTTCCTTATTAATTATGTCAGGTTGAAGAAGTGTTGGACACAAAATTATCAAAGCAAAACCGCACCAGGGGCAATTTTGTCATTTTTCACGACGGTGCTGGAATGGACCGAAATTTGGCAGGTGGACTGGAAACGGCCTGCGAAATTGGACCCGGGCACAGGCCCGAGATCACAGGATTTTAGCCAAACTCCTTCGTTTGGGCCTCCGAATAATTAATTTCCGTATTAATTATATAAGGTCGAAGAAGTGCCAGATAAAAAATTAACAAAGAAAAACCGCACCATGGGTAATTTTGTCATTTAACGCGATGGTGTCGGAATGGGCCGAAATTTGGCAGGTTGATTGGAAATGGCCCGCGAAATTGGACTCGGGGCACAAACCCGGGATCATGGGATTTTAGCCAAATTCCATCGTTTGGGGCTTCGAATAATAAATTTCCTTATTAATTATGTCAGGTAGAAGAAGTGCTGGACAGAAAATTAACAAAGCAAAACTACACCAGGGAAAATTTCGTCATTTTTCTTGACGATGTTGGAATGGGCCGATTGATTGGAAGCGGCCTGCGAAATTAGACTTGGGGCGCAGACCTGGGATCACAGGATTTTAGCCATATTCCTTCGTTTGGGCCTCCGTATAATTAATTTCCATACTAATTATGTCAGGTTTAAGAAGTGCTGGACAGAAAATTAATAAAGCAAAACCGCACCAGGGCAATTTTGTCATTTTTCACGACGGAGTCGAAATGGGCCGAAACTGGGCAGGTTGACTGGAAATGGCCTGCGTAATTGGACTCGGGGCACAAAATCAGGATCACGGGATTCTAGCTAAATTCCTTCGTTTGGGCCTCCGAATAATTAATTTCCTTATTAATTATGTCAGGTTGAAGAAGTGCAAACAAAAAATTAACAAATCAAAACCGCACCTGGGGAAATTTTTTTATTTTGTCGCGACGGTGTCGAAATTGGCCGAAATTAGGCAGGTTGATTGGAAACGGCCCGCGAAATAGGAATCG